>NW_021703785.1:51768125-52062852 GCF_005190385.1 Monodon monoceros | reverse complement strand
ATTTATTCTGCTATTGATTCCTTCTAGTGTTTTTCATTTCAGTTATTGTATTCTTCAACTCTGTTTGGTTGCTCTTTACATTTTCTAACTCTTTATTAAAAACTTGTAACTTCTCTTGGGCTTCCCTGGTGGCGCAGTGGTTGGGAGTCCGCCTGCTGATGAAGGGGGCGCGGGTTCGTGCCCCGGTCTGGGAGGATCCCGCGTGCCGCGGAGCAGCTGGGCCTGTGGGCCGTGGCCGCTGAGCCTGCACGTCCGGGGCCTATGCTCCGTGCCAGGGGGAGGCCACAGCAGTGAGAGGCCCATGTACTGCAAAACAAACAAACAAACAAACAAACTTGTAACTTCCCACTCTGTGCATCCATTCTTTTCCTGAGTTCTTGGCTCATCCTTGCAATCAGTATTCTGAATTCTTTCTCGGGTAGATTGCCTATCTCCATGTCACTTAGTTGTGCTTCTGGGGTTTTATGTTGTTCCTTCATCTGAAACATATTCCTCTGCCATCTCATTTTGTCTCAATCTCTATTTGTATGTTTATGTATGTGGAAGTTAGTTATGTTTCTTAACCTTGGAGAAGTGGCCCTCTGTAGGGGATGTCCTATGTGTCCCAGCAATACACTCCCTTCTTGTCACCCAAGGGCCAGGGGACCAGCTGGTCCCAGGGTAGGTTCTGATCTGCGTTTGCTGACTTGGTTCCGCACGCCGCTGGATCCTAGTTCTCTTGCTTCTAATGTCTGCCCCCTGGTGGGTGGGGCTGGCCTAGAGGCTTGTGCAGGCTTCCTGGTGGGAAGGGCTGATGCTTGCCCACTGGTGGTGGGTGGGGCTGGGTCTTGGCCCTCTGCTGGGCAGGGCCATGTCAAGGGGCATGTCTAGAGGTGGCTGTGGGATCAGGAAGTCTTTATGCAGCCTGTCCACTGGTGGGTGGGGCTCTGTTCCCGCCATGTTGGTCATTTCACCTGAGGTGTCCCAGCACTGAAGCCTACAGGCGGTTGGGGTCAGGTCTTGGTGCCAAAGTGGCAGCCTCCAGGAGAGCTCACGCCAATGAATATTCCCCAGTACCTCTTCCACCAGTGCCCTTGTCCCCACAGTGAGCCACAGCTGCCCCCTGCCTCCCCAGGAGACCCTGCGAGACCAGCAGGTAGGTCTGACCCAGGCTCCTATGGAGTCACTGCTTTTGCCCTGGGTCTTGGTACACACACGAAATCATGTGAGAATGGGTCTCTGTTTCCTCTGGTCCTGTGGATCTCCTGCACTCAAGCCCCACTGGCCTTCAAAGCCAAATGCTCTGGGAAGTCCTCCTCCCAATGCCGGACCCCCAGGCTGGGGAGTCTGACATGGAGCTCAGAACTCTCACTCCTGTGGGAGAACTTCTGCGATATAATTGTTCTCCGGTTTGTGGGTCGCCCACCCAGGGGATATGGGATTTGATTATTTCGCAAGTGTGCCCCTTCTACTATCTCGCTGAGTTTCTTCTTTATGTCTTTGGATTAGAATATCTTTTTTGGTAGGTTCCAGTCTTTTTATCAATGGTTGTTCAGCAGTTAGTTGTGATTTTGGTGTGCTCATGTCAGGAGGTGAGCTCAAGGTCCTTCTATTCTGCCATCTTCATGATGTACATACTCTTAATTACTGATTGATTGATAGATTTTTTTACAAACCAGTGCCGTATCGACAGGCTCAACAGAACCCCTTCACAGTAGCAGTAAGGAAGTCTAATTGTGCATCTATAACAGAACTTCCTTCAGCACCAACTGGGTAACCGCTGGGATTCTGAGTGATGCAGGATGCCTCAGCAACACTGGCAGGAGTCCTTGTCCAGCTTCTAGAAGCTGTCTGTGTTCCTTGAGTCGTGGCTCCCTGCCTCTGTCTTCAAAGCCAGCCATGGCAAGATGAGTCCTTCTCACCTTGCCATCCTAGATATCTAGTCTTCTGACCCAGTTTGCTAGTATTTTGTTGAGAATTTCTGCATGTATATTCATCAAAGATATTGGCCTGTAATTTTCTTTTTTTATATTGCCTTTGTCTGGTTTTGGTATCAGGGTGATGGTGGCTTCATAGAATGACTTCGGGAGTGTTCCTTCTTCAATCTTTTGGAAGAGTTTGAGAAGGATCAGTATAAGTTCTTCTTTGTATGTTTGGTAGAATTGCCCAGTGAAGCCATCTGGTCCTGGACTTTTGTTTGCAGGGAGGCTTTTTTTTTTTCTTTTTCAATTAATTACAGATTCTATTTCATTTCTAGCGATCAGTCTGTTCGAAATATCTATTTCTTCTTGATTCAGTTTTGGTGGTTGTATGTTTCTAGAAACTTGTCCATTTCTTCTAGGTTGTCCAATTTGTTGGTATATAATTGTTTGTATTTCTGTGGTATCAGTTGTTTGCTTGGTCTCTCTTAATTGGTTGTTGTTTGTTTGGTTGGGTTTTTTTTGGCCACATGGCATGTGTGTGGGATCCTTGTTCCCTGACCAGGGGTCGATCCCACACCCCCTGCATTGGAAGTGCAGAGTCTTAACCAATGGACCACAAGGGAAGTCCCTGGTCTCTCTTAACTGTTAAAAGGAAAGTAACGTATAGTCTGTAAAATGATATCCATACAGTGATGACTGTACCATGAAAAATAATGAGGTCTTATTCACTGAACATTTCTATGTGCCCAAATCTGTGCTAGGCCAGTAGTCTTCACACATCCTTACTAAATGTTGTCATCCCCCCTGTTGAGACTTACTTAGAGAAACTATCATCTTGGTAGGGTCATTTGGATCGTAACAATAGTGCGATACGGAATTTAAACAGAAATGTCAGACCTCCATTTCCAGGATCTCAGTGAACTTGCTATTTGAGATCCCTACATATATGCATGGATTAGGATGCGAACCCAGAAAAAAAAAAGAGCAATGGCTGCATTAGAGTAAAAGCGTTGTGGTTGTTTTGTTCTTTATTTAAGAAAAAATGAATTAATTACTGGTATAAAAATATATGTAATAAAAGTTGGGAGAAGAAAAAAACCTGCATTTAAAAAACCTACCTGGGTTTTATGACTGGATGGACCTTGAGACTTTTATTGCTGTGGGTGCTGGCTTTCATTTTTATTCCCAAACCTTTATGGTCTTCTGGTCCCTGTGAAAGTTAAGAGAAAGTTAGGGTGGCAAGAAATCCACCGACATGCCCTCTGGCCCTCACCAAGTTAGATAAAAGTACTGCCCTTTGTATCAGAGGAGTGGTAGCTTTCCCCAAGTGGCGTTCAGTTTGCTCTGAGCCATCGTAAATCCCGCCCCCTCTCTTTTTTTATCTAGGGAGGGCTGTTCAGGCATGGTGCTGTCAGTAAGGTAGCCATCCATATGAAGGGTGAACCTGAAACTTGCCACCCACTTGTCTCATGCCCCCCTCCCACCAGCTGCCCAGGAGATGACGAAGCTAATCACATTCAGCCCTTTAACTTGTGCCCCTTTTATAAAGAACATTACTTTACAGCCTAGTAGGAAGCTACATGTTTGTCTCATTGGGAAAGCATGTCCTCACTCAACCCCCTGCCTCCTTGTTTCCCAAGAGTGACTTTTCTTCCTTTCTAACAGATATCTGCAAACGAAATCGAAATGCTTTTGATGAGGTTGCCGCGCATGTTTAAACAGGAATTCACAGGCGTGGGAGCAACGCTGGAAAAAAGGTGGAAGTTGTGTGCCTTTGAAGGAATTAAAACTACCTAACTAACTGTGAAGAGCAGCAAAGTCTCTGGATATGAAACTGCCTGAACCCAGCCAGGGCTGTGCAGTGTGAGCCCAGGAGGTTTGGGGCTGGTCCAGCGCAGGACCTTTATGGAGCCATCAGAGCCTGACTTTAGTTACATCTGTGGCGTTCTCTTGTGAGTGGAAATGTAATTGTGTACCAGTTCCCTAAAACAAGCAAAGCTTCATACTGTGACAGATCTGTTTGCTACGAAAACCAACGATTCCACAGTCATGATGGCAAAACCTTAAAATATGCTACGTTTGAGAATAGCTCACCAAGTAAAATATTTAAAGTTAATGATGGTGTGGCAATGGTTGTTGCTAGGCTACAGAGTTGTTGTATATGTAATCTATAGCTGAAATCATTCAATGACATTTTCCTGAAAGTCTTTCTGTTTTAGTAAAAAAAAAAAAAAGAGAGAGAGAGAAAAAAAGTAATTTTACAGTGAGGAAAATAAATCATACCAAAAGAAAACTTGAATATGTGTCTGAACAGTTACTGTATTTTGTAAATTAAGTTATATGCTGTTATAGGGACTTCTGCCTTATTGAAGAGGCAGAAGATGTGATTGTCCTCCTTGAGAATGCTTTACCAAGAATATTATTTTTCTAATGTAACAGTTCTCCATCATAAGTTCTTTTAACATGGACGGCATAACAATTTTCATAAAATGTAAATAAAAGAAAAACTAGTGCTACTGTCTTGTACTTGGTATAAAATTCAGGTTTCTGCATCAAAATAAACATTTAGTAAATATTCCTGTTACAAATTTTATAGCAAAGATATTAATTTTTTTCAATAAATATGACTTCTGCCATATTGGTTTTGCAACTTGTTCTTTGATATATTTTCATTCTTCCTTAAGAAATATTTTTCACATTATTCAGTCCCATCTCACAGACCATCATTTGTAAATGATTAAATAAATGCATGAGTGACATTGAGACAAAATGTTATTTCAAACAGGAATATATAAAAATCATAAAGTGGAAAGTACTAAGAAAAGGAGATTATACAGCATTAGAATAGATAGACAGATAGTATTTGAAAATACCAAGATGATATGACATCCAAATGTAATCAACATAAATTTTACCGTTGTTTTGTGTCCTCATGCATAGGAACAAAGTAGCCAATTAATATTATTAATTCCTGGATTTACTTATTTGTATGTTTTCTGGAATACATACAAGTTAGAAAAGGAATTAAAGAATTCACACTTGGACCAACAGTTTAGAGAGAATTTGGGCTTCCCTTCTTTAATTACAAGTAGACTAGGGCTTTAAATTGTATCTCCTTCCTGCTTCCTTACATAAAAATTATTAAAAATAGACAAGTATTCAAGATATTGATTAATTTTAAATGAAACAGTTTTTAGGAAGACAGCTGAACAGTGAATGTTCTTTGAAATTCTGAAAAGACATTCATAATTCCCTATTGGACATTATTGTCCTCAGGCTCTTTTTATTGAGCCCTGATAAATTAAGGTTCTTATTCATGCCTCCCATAAATATCTACACATATGTTATGTTCAGGCTCAGTGCTAAACCCATGAATATGGAGCTGAGTAAGAAAGGACCCACCCCCCCCCCCCCCAGTGAGCTCATAGTTCAATGGGAAAAATACATTTTCCCAAAAGTGTCTATATGATGTGAGCCACGTAACAGGAAAGATGTGACAACGGAGCTATGGGATTCGAACTAAATATCAATGTCATATTAAATGTTGAAATACTAGAGGCCTTCCCATTACCACCTGTTACTGCCCACTACCACCATCATCCTGACACATGTGTCCAGAGCGAGCTAGCTCCTGCTTAAGTTACTACTGACTAAATTTTCTTCATTTTCTGTTCAGTCCAGTGTTATCACGGTAAGCAAGAGAAATGAAGCATGCCAACTTTTATCCAAGCATTTTAGGAAATTGTGGCAGCTTTAGAAGGCTGTCTAGTTTTCTATTCCTTAGCCAAAGGAAAGCCAGAACAGGTTTTGGATACTAGAGAAAGTCATATGCTTGCACTATCGCCATTTTGGAAAGCTCTGATGTGAATTCAAACTATACACTCTGTGACGTAAAGCCAACAATTTTAAAGCAGGAGTTTTACTGGCCACTTGAACTCTTTGTACACAGTGTCAATTTGTTAAAAAAAAAAAAAAAAAAAAACAGAAAGAGAAAAAAATAAAACATGAGAGAACATTTTAAGACTTCAAAAAAAAAAAAAAAGGAGACACAAATAAGGATATAACAGTCAGAAAGGAGACGACCTCACTTATAGATAACGTTACTATAAAATAGAAGACCTAAGAGGTTCACCTGAAAAATAATTAGAAAAAACGAATTCTGTGAAGTGGCAGTTATAAAGTAGGGACACAAGGGGAGGTACCACAATCTAGACTATATGCAACTTGCAAGTCTGGTAGGTGTTTTCAAATGTGCATTCATACTTTCAAGTATTGCCTGTAGTCACTTTAGCCGAAGGATACACTGCACAGGGTGAACCTAGCTTAGAGCTCTGACTAGGAAAAGGAGTTGGTGCGACCTTATTTTAGATCTGACAAAAAGACACCACTTTCTAACTTCTTCAATTGTGCAAATAACTTTTGCAGGAAAATAAAAAAACTTCTAAATTAGTTCACCCACATTCTGGTTTCAGATGGGACTTTAGAGATCACCTGGGGAAGGAACTAACTTTGGTACCTTTGAGGGCCGTCTACATATGTCTGTCACCCCATCCTCCCTAATCTTCGGGATAACCCTATACAAGGATAGTATTATTGTCCTCATTGGTCACACAAGGAGAATGAGGCTCAGAAGTTCTAACAATTTGGCCCAGTTCGCACAGTTAGAAAATTCTGAATATGGGATTTGAAACCAGGACCCAGTGACTCCAAAACATGTTCTTCTTTTCACTACATCACGCTTCTAGTTCAGTCTATCCCCACTCCTCCTGTGAGCCCGATGCCCATGCAGTACCTTCGGATCACCGCTTTTGCTCTCCTTTATTCTCCACCGTCCCCTGCACGTGCGTACAAGTGGGAAAACTCTGGCCTTTGTCTCCTGAATCTACCCAATAACAAATCATTGTTCTTGGATTCTGAGAAGTAAGCAGAGCATTGAAAGTTTGGAGATCTTGTAACCCGGCCCCAACGGGGCTTTCTGGCTTGCTTTTTCACTGCTCCCCTGAGTAGGGCTAACACTTTTTGCCTTTCTGCTTTTGCTCATATCTTTCTATCTGAAGGAAAAGACCTTACGCACATCTAGTTGTCAAAATTCTACACAGCCTTAAGAGGAAAACACAAAGACACCCTCTGCCGTGAAGCTTTTCTCCATTCCCCAGAAGTCATTTCTCCGGCCTCTGCACGGCCATCCCACATTGACTATTTCTTAAGGCATTTACTGCCCAGCTGTCTTTGCCTCATCTCCCCGTTAGACCGCAAGTTCTTTGAGGGATCCAAGCATGTCTCGTTTACTTTGAATTATTTCTCAAAGTGGTTTTACTTATAAATATTTAGAAAGCAGGACAGAGAAGGAACCAAGATGTTTTCCTGCCTCCAGAGACTAGTTTGCTTAGACACAAAAGGAAAAATTACAAAGTATCTGAAAAGGCTACAAATATTTTAGATCCAAGATTCCAAGGCAGACAATGTGATAATGTACTACATAATATTGAAATACAAAAAGCAACCCAATTCCTTCTTAAAGTTCAAACCCAGGTCAATTAGTAACTCTTCTGTGAAGCCCTGATCCCCTCAGGAATCTCCTCTCCTCTGTTCCCACTACTTCAATACAATTCTACTGCAGCCCTAATGCTGTACGTTAACCATTTATGAATGCAGCTGTCTCTCCCACGTCCTGCAGGCTGGAGACTTCCCTTACTCATCCCTCTAGTCCCTCAGACTGACACGACATACCATGACTTTTAAGTATTTACTGACTGAATGAACCCAATGCATGAAAGAAAAGCCCACACAGGAATTTTCTGAATTTGTTGAATCAGAACGTATTGAGATATTAGGTCCAGTAATAGAGGCTAGAACTTTCTTTCCCTCAGTTGTAAGACCTCGGCAGCATTCTTGCCTTTTTGAAAAAAATTTTTTGTTTGGAAAAATATGTATAACATAATATTTATCTTTTAACCATTTGTCATTGTATAATTCAGTGGCATGAAGTACATTCACAATGGTACATAACCAGTCACCACTCTATTTATAACTTTTCCTCATCATCCCCAACAAATTTTACGGTACCCATTAAACAGTAACTCCCTATCCCCCCTCCTTCAACCCCTGGTAACCTCTCTTCTACTTTACGTCTCTTTGAATTTGCCTATTCTAGGTCTCTCATACGTGTGGAACCATACAGTATTTGTCCTTCTGTCTCACTTACTTCACTTAGCTAAATGTCTTCAAGGTTCATCCATGTTGCAGCATGTGTCAGAATTTCATTCCTTTCTGAGGCTGAATAATATTCCATTGTATGAGAACTCTTCCAGCTGGCTTAAGTATCCTTTTTCTGTTGGAGCAAGGAAAAGTCAGGTCTGTGCTTGAAAGGACTCAAATACTTTTAGTAAATACCACATCAAAAACATTTGAAAGTGTAGAGAAGTTTGTTTCCATCTTGATAAACCTCTCGTTTTCAATGAGGGTAATAAAAAAGAAATGACAAAAGTAGAAAATGTTGGCAGTAATTGTGTAGAAAACGAGACTTTTAAACATGCATGCGACAAATATGGTATGTGACAAGTAGTTTTTTCTTGGTAAGGGCTAGGGACGTTTTACTTGGACTTTTTTTTTTTTAAATCCCTTTTCTAAAAATGGGTGCTGTGTTTATTTGTTACATTCAATAAAAGATGTTTTATCCTGAAAACGTAAGAACTATTTTACCATAATGCTCATAGTTTCTCCTCATAAACTGAGAAAATAAAGAGATGTTAGGCTCCTAAAATCTTATAGCTTGGCTCACTTTATATCAAAATGGTAAAAGGTTCACATGTATATTCAATCAGCCTGTCATTAGTATCTGAATAAACTATACTTTTATGTGTAGCACACCAAACATGAACATTTCAGAGTTAAGTTATAATGAATGTGTTTATGTATTAGATCATTAAAAATACTGTGTTTCTAGTTCCACCAACTCTAATTTCCCTCTTCTGCTTTCTAGCGGATTTTTTTTTTTAATTCCTGGGCTTCAAACATTTAGCAATTTCTCATACTATGTAGGAGAGCGTTCAGTCTGTGTCAGAGTTGAGTCCCAGCCCTAACCCTCACTGGCCTTGTGACTAAAGCTCGTTACTTAAAGCCAGTGAGGTGCTAGTCCCAGATTCATGATACGGTACTGTTAACACCTATGTCGGAGGATGGCTGTGATGATTAAATAAGAGAGCGTGCATAAAGCACACAGATCAGAGCCAGGGAGACTGAGGCATTGGCTTCTTCAGAAACAGTACTTTAGATATATCATCCCAAACAAAGCAGCCAAGTGCTTTCCCTGCTCTTAGCCAATTCCTGTCTTTAGGGATAAACAGTCAATATGTTTCTAAACATACGAATAAAATAAGACAAGTACAAGCATCATCCCCACAAACAGTCCATTAAATATGTTCAATAGTCCATTAAATACGTTAAGACCAACATAAGCAGAATAGTTGCAACTCTCTAACCTGCAAAGACACTCACAACTCTTATAGTCAAATGGGCAGTCACCATCACAGTGACCCTCAGCCAGGAGTAAATCTAGAGCCAGAATTCTTTGTTACAGCTCCCTTTTTACTTATTTCGCATATTTCCAACAGACAGTAATCAGGGTCATATACATTCAACTGGGAAGAAACTATATGGCTCTGGGCAGCTGCCATTTTGAATGATGGTCAGCTAGGTATACAGTATGCGAGGATTAAGTGAAGTATTAATTATGTTTTCTTTAACCCAGAAGAAACACTGTCAGGAAAAATTACAGTTGTAGCTGGAACATGCAACAGTATTATTTTAGAGAACATACATGTCTATTACAGTTGCTGAGAGTATCAAAGTAAAAGACTCCAGTAAATCTAGTAATTACAGACTGGTTGTGTTAATAAAATAAGCTGTTCGGGTCCAAAATTTTAACTCCGTTTGCCTGCTCTCAGAACTGTACAGACACCCAGACAATAAAGCTCAGACGTTTCTAATGCACATTTCACCTCTTTTATAATGTACATGTATTGTACAGGGCTATGGAATGGAATGTTCTTACTTCACGGGAAAAACAGACTCAAATAGCAAACATTTTACAGTAGAAGATGGTACTTTTCTATACAAAGCAAAAAAGTGGTTAATGTACAATAGAAAGTGCATTGCATGTAATGAAATGCTTTTTTATTTGTCTAGCAAATATATTTACTGTGTGTTGAAAATTGTAATATCTTCCCCTGCACAAAGAAATTTCTATATAAAGCTCATTTGCTACTGTAGGGAGTAATACTCTTTTTCTTGTTTACTAAAGTAGTCTGTCTTAATATCAACCCCAACACTGTCAGGTGCACGTAAGAAGAGCTATGTGTAGATAAGAATAGGATTGAATCAGAAACCGGAATATTCCATTTCATATGCTTTTCATCTGAGCAAGTAACTATGTAACTCACGACATCTGGTAGCAATCTCTTTTTGGAAAGCATTCTTCTTTCCAAGAAGAATGGAAAAAGCTAAAAATTGGTCAAGTTGAGGCGCTCATCAATAAATAAATCTTTTGCCTTTGAATATGTTTATGCCTAAGTGAGGGTTGCTTTCTCTAGTATTTTTTGATACAGAATGTGAAATATGGGCTGGCAAGTCAAACACTGTCTTCAGGCAGAGGTAATGTATGAACACCACTGTGGGTGGCTTATTAAACAGGCATTAAGTGTTACATCAAATCAACATATCATGCATCATTTTTATGACAGTAAATCAAGTTTCAAATAGAAAGTGCTATGAATTCTTGGTGAGGATAATTGTCACTTCCTAAGGCTGGGCAGCAACTGGGAAGGGTTTTGCACCTCAGTATCTGTTCCTTGAGCCGGTAACGGTAACTTTGGTTCAATGTACGCCAAAGAAAAGGCTTTGTGGTGCTGGGCCTGGTATACAATCGAACTGTGGGTGGCAGAGGACAGCAAAGTCTAGACTCTGCCAACCTACAGTCCAGTATTTTATATATCGCTGCTTGATTCTACAGGCTGAGAAATGAAGCTTCCAACCTCTCGGCCATGGAAGGAGTAGATTGCCTGGTCGTACAGACAGTATAGTGAGGCATTCAAGAGCATTTTTCTGGAATCACTCCAAGTGAGTGATCACAGGAACGTGACTGAATCTCTGAAATGGGGATAATAGTAACAACCTGTCTCATAGGGTCTTTCTGTAATTTTATCCATTATCTGGGTCTTACTAGGTCATCTAAGTTCATAGACCTTAGCAGACGTTTTCTGTCAAACGTTTTCAGTCTCATGGCCTCACAGTTCACTGCCAGTTGGAAAGGATATCCCCTCAGAGGTCACCACTAACATATCAAGTGGATTCAGCTTCCTGATTTCTCCCTGGAATAACAAATGCTTTAACACAACGTAACCGGAAATCTCCCACAGTCCCAAGAGCCTGGCGGACTGTGTGGATCTAGAGCGAGGCCTCCAAAGAACTCCAGATTCCTGTGGCCTCACTGGGAGGTTTTAGGGACTCGTGAAAGCAGTGAAGAATCAGTAAAGCTCCGAACTCACGCCAGACCTCCTGGAAGACAGTCTTGGCAAAAACAAACCTGGTGTGTTTTTTCAAATATAAAATATTTCAAGGGAAACAGAACAACATCCCAATCTTGGGACTGAGAAAGAACTCGGTAGGTTGTCCCTGGTCCTCGATCTCCAGTAAGGAGGGGCCGTTTTGGTGGGAGAATAGAAGGGATAAAATCTATCTTGTGCTTCTCCGCTTCATGTACTTTATGGAAAGGCAACATGGATGGTATACCTCATGTTTCTCCAGCATCCAGGTTTAAGGAGAAACATGGGAGGAGAAGGGCTGAGGAAATCCTCATTACTGCCACTGGAAATTTCTCAAACCTGGAAGCACCCAACTCCTGCTTTGTTCTTATAACCCCCCTTTGGACTCCTATTTCCTTCTTTTCCCATAAGGCTTTGCCCTGTAAGTACTCATCTCACTGTCTCATGATTTATCAGGTCACGTATAGTGGAATATTTTAATAAACTGGGAAGGAACACCCACCACTATGCATGTATACAGGCACGAATGCACATGTGCACAGACATGTATACGTTCACACACTAATAAAACTTCACGTACACACGTGTGTATATCATACACAATGCAAACGTACACAGATGTAGCCACATTTACACAGAAACAACTGTACTGACACTCAAATATCTCTGCTTTCATTTTTGCCCCTTCAGGCTCTTCCCTCTTCTCCTTCTATTTCTATCAGGTATTCACTCTTCCCAGGAGGATGGTTAACTTAGGACAAATAAGAGAAGGTGCCACTAACCACCGTAGATAATAAATATATGAAACGTACTCTGAAAAGATGACACTGGCAAAAAATGTAGGTGGGTTTGAAAACTTTCCAAAAAGTTTACGAAAGAGTCAGAAAAGGGAAGGAAACTGAGCTAGCTAACCCACGAGGACATCAATGAGCCCTGTTCCAGGGAGGCCCTGGAGCAAGGTTCTAACCCAGGAAGTCTTATATTTACAGCAACAATTCCTATAGCAGATGGAGATTATTAACAGCCCTATTTAATGGCTAATCTGTATCTACTCCTCTTTCCCTGTAATTCTGTAACCTCCTCCCACTCCAGCTCTGGACTTGGTCATTTTGACCTGCTTTTGGCCAAAGAGATGTTAGCAGAAGCTTGACAAGCACCTGCAAATTTCTGCTTGCCCTCTTGCATGACTGGGTTTGTGCACTCTTGCACTCTGACATGGCTATAAGAACGTACCAGGCTAGCCTACGGGAGGATGAATAATATAAGTAATTGAGGCAAGTGGCCTGAGTCAAGGCCACCCTAGATCAGCTAACAGCCAGCTGATCTCACATCAAAGACAAGAAGTATAATTCAGCCTTAAGTGGGTTTTTTTTTTAATTTATTAATTATTTTTGGCTGCATTGGGTCTTTGTTGCTGCGCACGGGCTTTCTCTAGTTGCGGTGAGCAGGGGCTACTCTTCGTTGCGGTGTGTGGGCTTCTCATTGCGGTGGCTTCTCTTGTTTCAGAGCACGGGCTCTAGGCATGTGGGCTCAGCAGTTGTGGCTCACAGGTTCAGCATTTGTGGCGCACGGGCCGAGTTGCTCCGTGG
The DNA here is from genome assembly GCF_005190385.1 of Monodon monoceros. NCBI lineage: Eukaryota > Metazoa > Chordata > Mammalia > Artiodactyla > Monodontidae > Monodon > Monodon monoceros. The sequence continues at coordinate 52,049,820 of NW_021703785.1, read as the reverse complement.
CATGTGGGATCTTCCCAGACCAGGGATCGAACCCGCGTCCTCTGCGTCGGCAGCTGGATTCTTAACCACTGCGCTACCAGGGAAGTCCCCAGCCTTAATTATTGGTTGGCAGACTTGCGAGCTTAAGTAAATGGTTGTTTTAAGCCACTGAATTTTGGAGTGACTTGTTATGCAGCTTTATTTGTGGCAAGAGATAACTAACACAGAAATTGTGATTTAGAATTCGGGTGCTGTTATAACAAAAAAGTAAAACATGTGGCATTGGCTTTGAGACCAAGAAGTGGGCAGAGTCTGGGAAAGTAATGAGAAAACTGCTATAGAAGGATGGAAAAATAGCAACACTGATTACGTAGCAGCAGAAAAAAAAAAAAAAACCGGTAAAATTGTCATTTGGTCATTCAAAAGACAGGAAATGTACCTATTGAACTTTGGGATTTGAGTAATAACATTTCCAGGCAGAATGTTGAAAGTATCAGTGGCTTTCACTACCTACATATTGATAAGGTTCCTGTAAGAAAAGAGAAGGGTTCAAGAAATAACCAACCAGTGTGTAAGCAAGTTTAGCGGGACTATAGAAGGACCATAACTTCTTGGTTGGAAAACAAAATTGTTTCTTATCTCTAGTCTCTTCAGTCAGCAAAAAATTCTCAAAGTAAAATAATGCCTGGGGCAAGGATTCAAACAAACATTTAAGACCTTTTATTATGACTTCTGAAAGAAAGCAAGCAGAACCTAGCAGAACCTCTAAGCTAGACAAAAGGGCTGCTAGGAATCTTAAGAGCCTTGCCCCATAGCAACCTGACTTGCCCAAATAACAGTAATTAAGTCTAGAGAGAGATCTAGCTCTAAAAGAAGTGGAGGTTTTGCTTTTGGCTCATCAGATCTGTAAGAAACTCACAAAAACTTTGTGGGTACTGCATTGGCAAGAGTTCTACCAGTTTATACTAAAAGAAACTGAGACTGTTGAAAAAGTAGGAAAATCTCTGGGCCCCCCATTTCCACAAACAAAAAGGAGGGTGAGAAAACTCCTCAAAGCACACAGAGGTAGCCAAGGAGAGTGAATAACTAAAGTCATCCTGGATGGTAGAGCAGAGAGCCAAGGAGCAGAACTGAGGCCCAATCAAGGAATATTCCCTTCCTCTGGAATAGGAGGAGGTCCTGGCAGCATTCACAGGACTAGACTTCAGAACTGCTATGAACTACTGCCTCATGTAACTTCCATTCTTCATCCTTTTGAATGGGATTGTCTGCTAGGATTATCCTGTCCTTTCTTACCCTAGTGTATCAGGTTTGGGGTAAAAGAGCTTATCTTCTTCATTCATAGGCCTTCGTCAAAAAGAATTTACATCCAGGAGCCACATTCGAACATGGTACATGTCTTGAGACCCTAGACCTTGAGCCTGATGCTATGATTAAATGAGATCATTAGGGATCTTGGGAGGAGGGGGTAAGCATATTCTGCGTGTGTGAATAAAATGAATAGTTGGGATCAGGGTGTAGACATTCGTCACTTCTGTACCAGTTTCCATTCCAATTTCTGTATCAATTTTCTACTGCCACACATAATGGTACATAAGAGACCACCCAGAAATGAGTGGCTTAAAACAATCATTTAGCTCACAAGGTCTACAGGTTTGTGATTTAAGTTGGGAATTTCTCCTGTTCTTAGGTTCACTCGCATGAACTTTAAGTCAGCTAGCTGCTGACTGGGATCATGTTTCTGGTGGTAGTCGGCTGGTGGTTGGCTGGAAGCAAGCGTGTCTCAATGACCTCAGCTGTGACAGATCCACTCTCCTCCGTTAAGTGTCTCTCATCCTTCCAGCAGACCAGCCCTAGCATATGCTCATGACAATGATGAAGGAGCAGGACAAGAGTAGGATTAGGTTATGACTATGAAGAGCAGCAAGAGAACAAGCCTCAACGCACAACGACTTCCCCAGTCTCTGCTTTCATCACACTTGCTAACCACCAACTGGCCAATGTAAGGCACAGAGCTGAGCCCAGACGAGGGGTGGGGCCTTCAATGCAATCCACCTACCATAATTCCAAAAGTGTCTTCCACAGAAACTAATGTTCCAGAAGATGTCATGAGATATTCCACTAAAAAAAGAGTTCTACAGTCACACGAATTTGTCAAGTGCTGTTTATTATATCCTTTTGGTGAATCACAGTACCCATTAACCTATGAAAGGCTCTGAGAATTCCCATGTCTGTTTACCTTGGTTTAACTAGTGTCTCAGACACTTATTTTAGCCACGAGACACATTAATCAGAGAAAACTTCTGAAGACGTCTTGCAGAACACGTGTTTCCCGAATCACATTCTGAGAAGCGCTAGTCTTAAGTTATGAAAACTTGTAATAACTGCATTACAATCAAGAGCGTTAGGAGACCTAGGAACTTTCGGGGCACAGATTAATAAACTGCTCGTGGTTACCCCTTTCTCTACTCCCAGAGGAGAAACCAAGCGTCAGGAAAGCTATCCAAGCCCCACAGAAAGGGAGCAGCAAAGCTGGGATGCGTGCCCACATCTGCCTGACCGAACACCTACCACCTTTTCATCTCCCTACCTGTCAGTGGTGGGATATCAGGCACCATGACAAACGGCAGGGGAAGCAGCACAGGTGACAGTCTAGCAGTTGAGAAACTGGTTTTAGTGCTGACTTTGCCACTAAGTTTTCTTGAACAGGTCACAACCTCTTAAGCAGGGTAGATTGGAAACACCATTCTTTACGTTCCCTTGCAACTTGAAGAATCTGGAAAATATTCTGATGAACAGCTCTTTAGGACACAAGAATCCTCTGACGCTCCCGATCTGCCGCCATAAAAATGACCTAAAACTTACTGCCTTGTCATGAATCTGGTCCTGAATTAAACAAGTTCATTTTGAAATTTGCTTATTTCACTCACTTAAGATATTCAAAATATCCTTCCAGCCTGAAACTCTTCCCTTGCCCTTCCTAATGTTCCAGTGAAATCTCGATGGTGTACTACAGGGAGGGCACATTAATATTCTGAGGAAATACAATACCTGTACTGCAGACTCTAATTTTAGAACATTCATCACTGAGGATGGTTTTCCTCTTCCTGTCCTAATTTTTTTTTTTAGGTTGTCAGCCCTTTGGACTACATTGAGCTAGGTGGTGACTTTCTTTTATTACACATTTCTTTCCTGAGGGCTTGCCCTTTGTTAGGAATGGCAGGAGGCCCAGAAAAGGGGAGAATCCGTAGCCCAGGGCTGCTCTGAGTTTGCCCTCTAACTGGGGAGATGAAACCTGGAGCAATAGGAGGCCACACAGAAAGCACCAAATGAATGGCAGAGACAAGATCACATTGTCAGGGAAGCTCTTACACTGTCATGAAATCCATCTAGGCTTTACCTCACCATCACGCTGAGGCAATGAGGTGAACTGGTTTCAAATCCTTCGATCTAATATCTGGTTTTGATGTGGCAGCTCCCGTAGCACCAAACTCGGCCTTGAGTGAAATCCTTTTGTCTTGGAGGAAACATCCAAAATACATATGAGTCTCCTGTTCTCCTACAGGCTGCAATGTGCCTCCTATGCTTTTACTGACAGCAGTCTGACAGCACGCACTCGGGAGAGCCTCCCCTTCGCGTAGGGCATGGAGGGCCTCTACGGCAGGGTTGCTCCATCTCCGCACTAGTCACAGTTGGAGTCAGATACTTTGTTGTGAGTCTGTCCTGTGCACTGCGGCCTGCTTAGCAGCTCTAGATGCCACTGGATGACAACAGCACCCCTTACCCCAGGCGTGACAATCAAATATGACTCCAGACATTGTCAAATGTCCCCTGGCGGGGAGTAACCTCTCTACTGGCTAAGAACCACTGCTCAAGAGAATGAGAAAAAAAATCCCAATTTCATAGTTGCTGTTAAAAATGGATACACCTCCACCGTCACCAAGCAATGTCCCTGGGGTGTCGAGCTTCCTTCCATCCTCCAGCCTACTGCGTAGTTGGGACTTCTCACGGCTGTTCACGGGAAAGACCTTTCACCTTCCAAAGGCAGCTGTTCTGTTTTCCGCTTGTCCTCTACCCCCAATTACTTTTGCTGCTCTACTCATGAGGTTTTATAGCTCTTTATAAGGCTTCCAATAGGTCTATAACCATCATTCTTGAGCAGTTTGGGACAAATTTTGTGGCAAAATTGGGGAAGATTCCAGTGGCATGACATGGTGTCACATTCAGAAGGCTTGCTTCTCAGCAGCTGTCAGCTAGGGTGATTCACCAAAGCATGCATCTTCTCAAGGTGAATTCTCTGTGGACCCACCTAAGCATACTTCCCAAGACCTCCACCCCTATCAAGCCAGGGTCAAATTGAGGGTCTTAAAAAGTCCAGAGTCCAGTCTCTTCAGCAAGTGATGTTGGGAAAGTTGGACAGCCGCATGTAAATCGATGAGGTTAGAACACACCCTCTCACCGTACACAAAAATAAACTCAAAATGGCTTTAAAGACTGAAACATAAGACATGACACCATAAAACTCCTAGAAGAGATCATAGGCAAAACATTCTCTGACATAAATCATACCAACGTTTTCTTAAGTCAGACTCCCAAGGCAATAGAAATAAAAACAAAAATCAACAAATGGGACCTAATCAAACTTACAAGCTTTTGCACAGCAAAGGAAACCATAAAAAAGGGTGAAAAGACGACCTATAGAATGGAAGAAATTATTTGCAAATGCTGTGACCGACAAGGGCTTAATTTCCAAAATATACAAACAGCTCATATAACTCAATAACAAAAAAACAAACAACCCAATTGAAACATGGGCAGAAGACCTAAATAGACATTTCTCCAAAGAAGAAATACAAATGGCCAACAGGCACATGAAAAGATGCTCAACATCGCTAATTATTAGAGAAATCAAAACTACAATGAGGTATCACCTCACACCGGTCAGAATGGTCATCATTAAAAAGTCTACAAATAACAAATGCTGGAAAGGATGTGGAGAAAAGGGAACCCTCCTGCTTTTGGTGGGAATGTAAGTTGGTGAAGCCACTCCGGAAATCAGTATGGAGGTTCCTCAGAAAACTAAAAATAGAATCACCATATGATCCAGCAATCCCACTCCTGGGCATATATCCGGAGAAAACTATAATTCAAAAAGATACATGCACCCCTATGTTCATAGCAGTACTATTCACAATAGCCAAGACAGGGAAACAACCTAAATGTCCATCAACAGATGAATGGATAAAGAAGATGTGGTACATATACACAATGGAATACTACTCAGCCATGAAAAAAGAACGAAGTAATGCCATTTGCAGCAACATGGATGGACCTGGAGATTGTCATACTGAGTGAAGTCAGAAAGAGAAAGACAAATACCATATGATATCACTTATATGTGAAATCTAAAATATGACACAAATGAACCTATCTATGGAACAGAAACAGACTCGCGGACTTGTGGCTGCCAAGGGGGAGGGGGTTGGGGAAGAGATGGAGTGGGAGGTTGGGGTCAGCAGACGGAAGCTATTGTATATGGAATGGATAAACAACAAGGTCTTACTGTAGAGCACAGGGAACTGTATTCAGTAACCTATGATAAATGGAAAAGAATATTAAAAAAGAATGTATACGTATATGTATAACTGAATCACTTTGCTGTACAGCAAAAATTAACACAACATTGTAGATTAACTACACTTCAACTAAAAAAGAAAAAGTCTGGAGTCTCCAGAAGACGATATCATTTGCTGTAAACCATAAAGCTCACAGATGGGACAACAAGGATTTGAAGGTGGCTTTATTTACCTCCAAATGTTCACGCTCTTTCCTTCACCAGCACGCCAACCACATGCCTTCAGAAAAACTAGAAACAACAATTTGGGAACCCTATGAAGGGCATTCCACGGTTTTCTCCACCCCTCGTCACGCAATAGTACATACACGGACATCTTTTTATGCCTACAACATCAAATCAACAGACTGTGATACTAGATTAATTCAATAAACATACAGCATTCACTGTGTGGCAGGTCCACCCTCATTGAATCCTCATAATAACCCACAGCAAATACTCTCTTCATTCACTTTTTCGTCAACTTATTTCCATGTTCTGGTGAAGAGTCTGTGGAAAACCACTTCAGACCCCTCGGCAGTGGTCCCCACCCCACCAGTGGCCTGAGCCCTGGGAGCACAGCCCCGTCCTCAGCAGGGAACTGCTGGGCAGACACGGGGGACACCTGCACCCACACACCAGTCTGTGACCTCGGGCCGAGTAGCAGTAAACTTGGGTCCTGGAGCAGCCCACCCGCTCTGACAGTCCTCCTTGGGGGCAGCCTTTCCAGCAGTGGCCTGCTCTCCCTCTTCAACAGACTGGATGAGGCCCACCTACATTATGGAGAGTAATCGGCTTTACTCAAAGTTTACTGATTTAAATGTCACTCACATCTAAAAAATACCTTACAGCAATGTCTAGGCTAATATTTCACCAAACAACCGGATGCCACACCTATCCAGGTTGACGCTTATAACCATCGCCCCAAGGAACAGGAGTAAGGCAGGAGTAAATTTTCTTAACATCCACTGACTGTTCCAAAGGCAAGTTGGCCCTTTCGATTCCAGCAGGAAGGAGGTACTGTGCTCAGTGTATCAAAAACAAAAAAACGAAGCAGTGGAAAAGCCACAAAGAGGATTAACACAGACTGGTGGGAATGTGTCAATGCCAAGCGCTTCCCTCAAAGAAAAGTGGAGGGAAGCAAAGCTAGTGCCAGCCCAGGGTGCTGCAGGGATAAGCACAAGAGGATAGCTGCCTTCCTTGATATCCATGCCTGCAGATTAGATCTGACTGTTTTAGATAAGTCTCCATGTTAACAGATAAAAGTATGGTGCAGTCATGGAAATAATGAAATTCCCAAGAGCTCTGAAAACCTGTTCCCCACCTAAACTAAACTCTTCTATCATCCAAAATGGCTTTTAAGGGTGTTCACTGATGGTAAGCATAAGAAAATATACTCCGAGCTCTTGCAAATGATTCCATCTAGAGACAGCACATGGGGACATAGCATAAATTAACAAGCTTCCTTTGTAAGAGGAGTTCCCACTGCCTACAATCCCTTCTGGTGCCGTCTGCATCCTTGGCTTGGTTTCAGAGATTTTTATGTTGTTGAGGTTTTTGGGTTTTGTTTAATGATTTCCCCCCCCCAATAAAAAATGATTAGTGAAGAGAGGTCTTGAGCGCTGCAAGAAGAAACACTGTAGGATGTTATGTGTTAAAAACTGGCTTGGGATCCAGGTGTCAGCTTCTTACAACTCCGCCCAGGGCTGGTTCCAGTTCTCTTTGCTATATTCAGACTGGTCTCTGAAGAGAAAAGTGTCCATGTATAGCAGTTTTGTGAAATGCTTAAATAGACGCTCTGTAATCTTAAAGTCTATAAATCAAGCACAGCGAAATACAGAAACTATCAATGTCATCACCTTAGGTCAAAAACAAGATTTAAATTCCAAGCTCCAGTGATGAAAGGCTACTGGGTGGAAATGCTGTCAGCTGGCCCATCGCTCTTGTCTCCATGTTTAACATGTCCTCCTTCAGATCAAGGAATCTTCCGTGAAAGACAGCCTCACAGTAGCATTGTTATAATAGCAGACTGACCAAAGTGGAGACAGATGGCTGCTCAGTGGCAGGTTTTTTGGGGGGGTTTTTTTTTGTTTGTTTTTTTGCGGTACGCGGGCCTCTCCCCGTTGTGGCCTCTCCCGTTGCGGAGCACAGGCTCCGGATGCGCAGGCTCAGCGGCCATGGCTCACGGGCCCAGCCGCTCGGCGGGCATGTGGAATCCTCCCGGACCGGGACAGGAACCCATGTCCCCTGCATCGGCAGGCGGACTCTCAACCACTGCGCCACCAGGGAAGCCCCCCATATAATCTTTATTCAGTCCTCCCAGGCTGCAGGGAGTTTTATGATGTCCTTCTTTCATAATGTCAAAGGATTTCTGCCAATCCCTAATGGCCTACTTCTGTTTTCTGAACCATTTTCTTGAAGGAGACCCAAACTTCGGTAAAACACGCCAGTGTGGTACTCTCCCTTGGCACTTTTGAGGCACCTCTAGCACCTTTTGTCAGTCCTTTGAGTCAATGACATAAAAAGAAATCACAGCCAAGTAAAAATGACTGTGAATGAAGCAAAGCTAGGTCTCTATGACTTGCAAGTACCCAGTGGCCAAGAGCTTCGATGATGCTCCCTCTACTGATTGACGTGCTCCGCTGTCCTTTTACTGACTGTTTCAGTACCATACTGGGTTTGTTTATGTACCATAAAAGTATTCCTGGGAAAAGATGCACTAAATGGGTCAGTGCTGAATGGGATACGACTGTACCCTTAAAAACATTCTGGTTTGACACTCAAGGGACAGCAGCAATCCTCACGAGGTATGAAGGCCATGCATGCACTCTGACCACTTCTAGGAAGCCTTGAATACCTGCCCCCCACGGTCCCTGTCTGAGGGGCTCACCATACACGAGGCACTGTCCCTGCCGCAGCCTGATACAGGGCTCTGGGCGGTGTAGTGGGTCCTCTGCTGGACATGGCCCAGCAACCCACTAGGTCCCTCCTGAAAAGCTGGATGATGGCACCTACAGAGAGAGGCCACCAGAAAGGAGGGACTCCAGGAGCTGAGGGACACTCTAATACCCACCACCAAGCAGGAGCTGGGAGGTTGGAGGACAGCAGGAAGTCAGTCAGTAGGAACAAAAAAGGCAGACCAAAACTGCTGTCATCACAATGGCAGAACAGGAGATCAAGGAACAGTCTCTCCTGCTCTCCTAACCTGACGGACCTGGCAGGAGGCCTTGCTCTATGGAAACTGGCTTTCCCCGTGTACTTTATGTTTTTTAACTGGCTTAACCTAACATGCTCCTGTTTCTTGCATTTCCCAAGAGCCTAACGCTGGTATCACCTCACTCTACCCCGGGTCAGCTGAATGTGAGTGTCAGTGCGCCGCCCTGACGTGGATTTATAATGGCTACTTTTAGCACCAGGATGAGTCCCTTAGGCAGCCTTCAGTGCAAGGAGGCTTTATTTATGCCCTTCTTTGGGGGCATTCAGCAGCCCTGATGAATGCCTATCTCGCGCCAGCCAAGCAACATGCCAGACGCTACAGATACAAATGAAAATGAGAAATGACCTTAATCTGAAGAGCATTCCAAGAACCTGAACTTCCAAGTCTACAGTCCTCTGACGGTCCCGCAGCTTGCAAAGATATCCCATCCTAAGATTTCCTGTCAGAGATTATGGAACCAACACCACTGTTAAATAAACACTACCATGCCAATGGATCAACAAGAGCTTAGGAGGGTTTAGTTATGTAGACAACTGAGAAGAGAAAATTAGAGTTAAACATCTAAGGCACAAGATGGAAAGGTTAGCTCTTCTACTCAAAAGAGTCCCAACAAAAATAAAGGATCAGCAGAAAAAAAGATGAAACCACTAGACTACTGCAGAAAGACTTTCTTAATGGTATGTTTCTGATACAAATGCAATTCTAACCTGCTCGGGTTTGGTCAGCAGGTGAGAGAAGAAGGGCAAAGGAGGTTCCTCTTGAGATTCAGAAGCAGCCTGGGTCAACAGAAAAATACAAAATGACTGCTTCCCCTCAGAGTATTCTAAGGAAAGAAAGAGCTGCTGTTAGCCCCCAAAATGCTTTTATGTAAATTAGAAAAAGATGCTTCCTCTGGGCAGACAAAACCCCATGCCAGTGCTTCGGCCTCAGCAAACAGAGCGTAGGCTGGATTTCCACCCTCATTTCTCTTCTTGGCAAGGTATCCTTGTGCAGTTAACTACCTACAAACCATTACATGGCACAGGGAAGGGGGAAGAGAAGAGAGAATCAGACAAAGAAAGAAGAATAAAAAGAATCACGCAGAAAGAGAGAAATAGAGAGGCAGAGAATGAAACTGAGAGGGAAGGTCGAAGAAAGAAGGGAAGAGAAGGAAAGACAGAAGGGAGCGAAGGGGAGAAGACAGAAGGAAGACTCACGAAACAAAGAAAAAGGAAGGGGGCCAGATGCTTTGGGTTTGTTTCTCCATGGCCAGTCCATGCTTGGTGGTGACGGAGAGGCCGGGTGAATACTCTTAACACATTCAGTTCCGTTTAGACCAACACACCTGTCTGGAGGACCAACTTGTGATGCACTGTGGTTGAGGCTCTGGGTACAGATCTGAGTGATGCTGCCTGCTGGGGAGCATTCAGAATGAAATAAAATGTCTACCAACCTCTCTGGGAGCACCAACGCACACGTGATTAATTCCGACAAGAAAGTGCCATTTCAGGCAAGGTAATGGAGTCTCATGACTTCGTCAATTAGAAAGTCAAGACTTGACCAGAAGAAAACAAACAATGAACCAACCAGCCAACCAACCAACAACCCACCCGCAATCAACCAACAAGAAGAGCCCTTGCCTGTAAGGCACATACTATTGAGGTGTATAGTTTCTAGACAGGTAATAAAAACGCCAGATGTCTTGCAGACATTTTTGACTATCACAGCTGCTGTTAAAAAACAGAAGCAGTCGTTTGATCCACCTCCCTCCACATCACCACCACAAAACAATTCCCTCCCACCTATCAGCATCTACCATGTGGCCTGATTTTAGACGTTCCTTTAGCAGCCGGAGGAGAACCTCCACAGCACGTGACATTTCCTAGATCAGCACCTTGGTTACCAATTTAGAATCTTCCCAGCACCTGGAACCTAGAAACACATTGTTAAGATTCCCCAACAATAAAACAGGCCTGGTCATGTCAGCTCAGCTCCTTAACTGGGGAAATACCAGACAGCCAGCTGAGAGCCTAGTAAGCCCTATGCACATGAACTCAGAACTGGTGGATGTCTGCAGGAAGACAGACGCTACAGGAGGGGGAAGGCATACTAAAAACCAGACCCGGGGTGGGATAGGGAGGGTGGGAGGGAGACGCAAGAGGGAGGAGATATGGGGATATATGTATAGCTGATTCACTCTGTTATAAAGCAGAAACTAACACATCATTGTAAAGCAATTATACTCCAATAAAGATGTTAAAAAAAAAAAACAAAAACAGACCCACCTGCAGCACGCTTTCATCATAGCCAGTGCTCCAAAGGCCATGTCCTAGTGTTTTGGTTCTTTCATTCATTCAATACATGTTTACCGGGCCCCTGCCTGAGTGTTAAATATGGAGGCAAGCTGTGCAGATACAGAAGTGAAGAAGAGCTAAGCCCTGCCCTCAAGGAACTTACACCCTTATTAAACAAAGAACTCCACAAGTAATTAATTATTCAGTAAGAATTACTAAAAAGTAACTACACGTGTAACTGAGACCAAGTACAGGGCTCTCTCTAGGCAGGTGTGTGACTGGGGCATCTGATCAGGTCTTCAGGGCATGACACTTAAACTGAGATCTAAGGATTGAACCATAGCTAACCAGACGAGGAGGGAGAAAAGAGCAGACCAGGAAGAGAGAAGAGCCATCCAGAAATCCTTGAGACCGGGGTGGCTCCCACCTAGATCATGAGGAGTGACGGGGAACAGGTCAGAGTTATACCATTGGACTCTGGAAGGCCAGGTTACGGGTAACCTCTGTTTATTGTCTTTTAGACTGAGTCATGGTTTTTCTCTTTGACTCAACTGTCTAATCTAGAAATACCTGATCTCTGGTGTGTGAGCTGGCTGCGATGTGTAGCTCCATCCGTGAGACATCAATATAAAGAAGTTAAAGAAACAGACTCACAGATATAGAGAACAGACTTGTGGTTGCCAAGAGGGGGATGAGGGTGGGAGAGGGATGGACTGGGAGCTTGGGATTAGCAGATGCAAACTATTAAATATATACAGAATGGATAAACAACAAGGTCCTATGTATAGCGCAGGGAATTACATTCAATATCCTCTAACAGAGCATAATGGAAATGAATATGAAAAAGTATATATTATATACATATACACACACACACATATATATGTATAACTGAATCACTTTGCTGTATACCAGAAACTAACACAACATTGTAAATCAACTATACTTCAATAAAAAATAAATTAAAAAAAAAGTTAACCTTCAAGGTTCAAACCTCAGTACCACACAAGGCTCCAGTAGCCCCTTCTCTATTTTCGTACCTCCAAACAGAGCTTCCGCACCACCCAAGAGACCCCTCTGCCTCTCTTGGCAATAGATCACATGGCTTTCAGTGACTTGCATGCGCTTGAGCTTCCTGAGAATTCTCCTAAGCCTGCTCTGCCTCTCCATGGGAACAGGGTCTCCTAAGCCCGCTCTGCCTCTCCATGGGAACCGGGCACAAGCACTTAATGTTAACATACTGAGTTCTCTCTAAGAAGGTTAAAGAGCACAAATGACTTTACTACATCCTCTAGGGGTCTGTACTCCTGCCATCTAATCATCTTAATTCCTTTTCCATTCATTAGAAAAGGGGACTGCTAGGAGAAGAGAATCCCAGAATTCATATAAGTCTGAGTAATAGCCCTAAAAAAAATGTATAAAAGATTTCAATTCTCCTTACTTCCCTTCCTCTAGTCAGATTCAACTAATGGTACATCATAGAGGGAGTCAAGGTATTCCTCTAACATTTATAGCATGCAATTTTGCAGCTAGAATAAGAAATAAGTAGAAATTTTCTGTTTCTGGGATGGCTGGAATTTGAGGTATAATGTAGTCCAGGGATGGGAGATGAGTTCTACCCTGGATTTCAACCCCGTTTCATTGGCAGTGGTGCTCAGAAGCAGAGTCTTGATGTTTCTGAGGCCCAGCAGGTAGGTCTATGCGGTCAGCCAATGCTGGGGCATGGGAGTGGTGAATCACAGCAAGTGTGCCACTTGTTTCCCATCCATGGGAAATTGAAAGACCACAGAAGGCCATGCATCAGATCTTCAAGACCTCATCAGATTAAGTTACTAACATCTGCTCCAACAGGGGAAAATTTCCCCAGTCCTCACTACCTGATATACACAAACATGTCACCTGAACAGTAGTAATTACTCATATTTGATTCATTTGTGGCCCCTATCTGCTGCTACAGGATCACCTACCCTTTGGAAATTCTTTATTTCTTAAGTCTTTCTATAGTTCTCTACAAGGTAGCTCTCATGGGCCCATAAGCAAGTCTATTCCTGCCAGTGCCACTGGTCTACCAAGGTGAAAGGGTACTGCCACTCCCAGAAGCATCCCATTTCCCTCTAGAATTCCCCAGGGCTGAACAGTCTTCAGGAATCCACTATTTGTCTCACAAGTACAGTGGGTTCCACCGCCTCTCCATCAGTATCGTTTCTGATGCCCGAAACCAAACTTTCAGGACCAAACTTTGCTGTGATGTGCAGTGAACTGAGTGTGTTAGATAGAATTCGAAGAATGACTCACCGTGACCCTCACTTTGTGCCCCTTCCCTTTTGAGTGTGGGTGGAATCTGTGAACACAATGAGACGTCTCTCCTGTGATTATGTTACTTTATATGGCAAAGGAAAGTTTATCCAGCTGGGTCTAACTTAAACTGAATAAGCCCTTTAAACACAGCGCTTTCTCCAGCTCATGGAAGAGAGAGAAGTCAGAGGTATAAAGCACAAGGATTTGATGTACCGTTGCCACCTTGAAGATGGAGGGGCAAAGTAGAAAGAAAGGCAGGTGCCCTCCGAAGCTGAAATTGGCCCCTGAAAGAAAACAAGGACCTCAGCCCTTTGGCCACAAGGAACGGAATCCTGTCAACCTCGTGAATGTCCCTGGAAGCAGATTCTTCCCCGGAGTCTCCAAGGAAGAGCTCAGCCGGACTGACACCATGACTTTGGCCTTGCGAGACACTAAGCAGAGAATGCAGCCAAGACTTCTGACCTACAGAACTATGATATAATGAGTGGGTATTGCTCCAGGTTGCTAAGTTTTGGTAGTGTGTTACACATAAATAGGAAACTTATACATGGAGAAAGGAGAGGAAAATTCTCTCCTCTGCTCCCTACACCAGTGTTGTTTTGTTACCTGTGTTTAACAGTCCAGGGAGATGAATCTTTCTGATTTTATGCACAATATTACTGTTTTCCAAAGATCCAAAGATGTGTCCAATGGGTACTGGGCCTAGGGATAGTCATTACTCAGTCTTCAGAATACCCTTCCCAGCTCTTGGTTAAAACTCTTACATGCCTCATTTCATTATGATGAGTTCTTATAGGAGGCTTCCCAGTTCCACTTTGAAGAGATGTATGAGATCATCTATATTCATTCACTCACTCATGTATTCATTAAAGAGTGAACACCTAACATGTGAAGCTGTGTTCTAGGTTCAAGTGATACAGAAGGAATGCATCAAAGTCCAATCTCTCACAGAGCTCACGTTTTCCTAAGAGGTAAAGAGACAAATACATATCTATTTCAAGTGATGCCAAGTGCTATAAAGAAAAACAGAGCAAAGTAAGGGGATTGAGAGCAACCCAGGAGTGGAGAAAGTATTTTATATACCTGGGTTAGCAAGGATCTGTAGACAAGGGGGCCATATGAGCAGTTAAACAGTCAGCCATGTGAATATGTGGGGAAGAACACCACAGGCAGAGGGGATCCTAAGTGTAAAGGTGCTGAAGTAGGAGGGTGTTTGGCATGTCTGAGGGCTGCCATTGCTGGACAGGAGTAAGCGAGGCGGGGAGAAGGAAATGAGGTCAGTGAAGTGTCACAGGCTGGATCATGTGGGGCCCTATGGGCCACTGAAGAACTTTGAATTTTACCCTGAGTGAGGTAGAAAACACTGGAGGGATTTAAACAGAGCAGTTTCATCACCTGGCTTGCAGTTCTGTGGCGGAGGAACTAGAGGGCAGGGGAGACCAGCTGGTGAGCCAGTGTACCGAGCACTGACGTTGGTTTGTGGAGGGATAGCCATGAAGACAACGAGAAGATGCTGGATTCTGGACATGTTAGAAGGTGGTGTTGACAAGATTTGTGGAGAGGTTAGACACGGAATGTGAAGGAAAGAGAACAGTCAAGAAAAATACACGCCTGTGTCTGAACTCCAGCAGTGGACGGGGCTTAAGTTCTTTCCCAGGAGACGCCTCAGGCTACTAGTTCTGTTCTATGAGTTCTCCACCTGCCACTAGACACTGAAGCCCAGTGGTTGTAATGTCCAGGTTAACCTTGAGATCTCTGCTTTGGTAAATAAAATTCTAGACACAGCCAAGTTTCTGTTGGGAGGCAAGGAAGCCAGGTGAGGCAAAATCTTCCAAGCAATAAAGATCTCCGACTCAGCAGGCAGACTGTTTTCCTTATTTAACATGAAAGAGCAGAAGGTACACGGCATTGGTTCCCCAGCCCCTAATTCCAACAGACTTACACATTTTTTCCCAGCTCATGAGCAGGATGTTGAAATCTGAATATGAGTGTAAAGTGTGGAACCCAGTCCTAAGACATCCTGAGTCCCTACTGCAGAATTGGTCCAAGCAGTATTTCAAGGGTTCTACAGCATTTCAATCCAATCATTGCTTTTGTATATGAGCAGAGAATAAATAAGTCCTGGAGTTCTGGCATGAAAATCACATATGGTCCCTGAATGCGGGGCACCATTTTATAAATAAGAAAAGAAGTGTGAATACAATAAAACCTTTTTATACAGCTAAAAACAGCCGGTTCAGACAAGATGGGTATAGACCCATTCTCCTGACTCCTGTCCACTAAGCACAAGGATAAAACCTGCGAATGGTACAAGAGGCACTAAAGGAAAGCAAAATGTGGTAAGAAGAAAGCCAACTGGTCTGGGACTCGGGACCTGAAGAACAACACAGTAGCAAGGCATCTTGCATTCCCCCACCCAAAAGAGGAAGGCCACCCAGACACGGAATCTCCAACCTCCAACCTAGCAACAAAAGGCGTCCCAGGTTACTCCTCCCTGGATAAGACAGGAGAGCCTCTTACAACAAAGGAGGATCATCAGAGCCCCACCATAAGTGGCCGGGGGAGGCACTCTCTTTCCCCGCAGGCCTCACTCTCTTTTTCCACCAGGAGGTACCAAGGCCTTAGGCCAAGGGTCCAGCAGGACAGGAACAGCTACAGTAGGTGGACAGTCCTAAAGCCTCTTTGTCCCCAAGGTCCGAGACTCTCCTCCCCGCAGCTGATGGAAATAACATGGAAAAGGCCCAGAAAACTAAAAAGCTAAAACAAACTTTAGCTTGTAAACGATTCTGATATTTTTGCAGCTAAGGATTAACAGGAAAGATCGGCATATATAGTAGGGTTGAGCTGTGGGGCTAATAAAATAGTCTCTGTAAAAGATTTTACCTAGAAACTGAGATGTCCAGGTGGGGTTGCTAGTAGTGAAATCCTTAATCTTAGCTTTATATTTTAAATACAGACAAATTGAGGTTAAAATGAAATACACAATTTTACTGGTATACAGGAAGAAAGAAAGAGACATTGGTCTGTATAAGGCTTTAGACTAAAATCTGATTTTCAGCTAAGGTGCTGTGGCGGAATACACATAAAAAAAGCTTTTAAATAAAACTGAAATATGTTTTTAAGCAACAGTCCAAGGTAGCAGACCTCCTAGCTCTATCAAGATGGCCTTATTCTTGCAGGCCAAAGTTTAAATATAAAAACAGACTAGGGCTTCCCTGGTGGCGCAGTAGTTGAGAGTCTGCCTGCCGATGCAGGGGACACGGGTTTGTGCCCTGGTCTGGGAAGATCCCACATGCCGCAGAGAGGCTGGTCCCGTGAGCCATGGCCACTGAGCCTGTGTGTCCGGAGCCTGTGCTCCACAACAGGAGAGGCCACAACAGTGAGAGGCCTGCGTACTGCAAAACAAAAAAACAAAAAACAAAACAGACCATTTCATTGAATTAGGGAAGAATTCAGGGTCCTGGGAATATCAGGAAAATCTTTAGCCAAAATGAGCAATACAAACCTTCGGAAAGTTCGCAAACTATTCATATCTGAAACAATATACAAAATAAGTTCACCAGTTTTCTGACACTCAGCTAGAGAAGAAAGAAGAGTAATGGGGTAGAGGAAAAAAATCAGTTAATCAACATTTGAAAGAAAACAAAAGTCAGATGTTATAGAATGAATGTTTGTGTTCCCCCAAATTCATATGCTGAAATCCTTAACCCCCAATATGATAGTGTTAGGAGATGGGGGCTTTGGGAGGTGATTAGGTCGTGAGGGTGGAGCCCTCATGAATGAGATTAGTGCTCTTATAAAAGAGACCTAGGAGAGTTCCCTTGCCCCCTCCACCATGCTAGGTTATAGCAAGAAGATAGCTGTCTATGAACCAGGAAGGGAGTCCTCACCAGACACCAAATCTGCCAGCATGCTGATATTGGACTTTCTAACCACCAGAACAGTGAGAAATAATGTTTGTTGTTTAAAACACCCAGTCTTTATTTTTGTTATAGCAGCCCAAATAGAATAAAATGTCAGATAACAGAAATCAGTTAAAGATTAATTCAAGATGTCTCAATACTCTGTAATGGCCTACATGGAAAAGAATCTAAAAAAAGAGTGGATATATGTATAACTTTGCTGTACACCTGAAACTAACAGAACACTGTAAATCAACTATACTCCAATAAAAATTATTAAAAAATAAAAATAGGGCTTCCCTGGTGGCGCAGTGGTTGAGAGTCCGCCTGCCGATGCAGGGGACATGGGTTCGTGCCCCGATCTGGGAAGATCCCACATGCCGCGGAGCGGCTGGGCCCGTGAGCCATGGCCGCTGAGCCTGTGCGTCCGGAGCCTGTGCTCCGCAACGGGAGAGGCCACAACAGTGAGAGGCCCGCGTACCGCAAAAAAAAAAAAAATCCCATATAGAAAAGCTGTGTACAGTAATCAGTCAAGCAACCAACTGCCCCTCTTCAGCCTTCCTTTGAAGATAAGATCCCTCCACAAATGACCTGCTCTATAAAAAACAGAGGAAAAAAATCAGTTCTTATAAAAGCTAACTGGAAATTTCAAGAAGAGAATTCCCCTAATACTACTTAGATACTTTTAAAACAAAATATTTAGTTAATAGAATCCACTTGGATACACTCCTGTCATAACGAAAAGGACTTTTTAAAAATCCATTCTACTTTTGTAGATAAAGAAGTATTAACTCAATCAATAAAACTAAAGACTACCAAGGCTGCAAGGGATGAAACCATTTTCAACTACTGAAAAGACAACTAGAGCCATGGAGCAGACTGCTCCCTGGAACAAGATGAAGATGCTCGGTGTCACCTCACCAGCAACCTCCCATATGGTTTTTCCAAGTGTCTCTGTCTTCACTTATTAGTGTGAAATATAGGAACTAAATATTTTTAAATGTAAAGAATCTCTAGCTTGCTAAAGATTTTGTGTTATCAGCTATAAGAAAGAATGAAATCTTGCCATTTGCAACTACATGGATGGACCTTATTATGCTTAGTCAAATAAGTCAAACAGAGAAAGACAAATACAGTATGTTATCACCTATATATGGAATCTAAAAATTAAAACAAATGAATGAATATAACAAAACAGAAACAGACTCACATACAGAGAACAAACTAGTGGTTACCAGTGGGGAGAGGGAAGGGGGGGGCAAGATAAGGGTAGGGGATTAAGAGGTACAAACTACTATGTATAAAATAAGATACAAGGATATATTGTACAGCACATGGAATACAGCCAATATTTTATAACTTTAAGTAGAGTATAATCTATAAAACTATTGAATTCCTATTTTATACACCTAATATAACATATAATATTGTAAATCAACTACACTTTAATTGAAATAAAGACTGTGTTAAAGGAACAGTTCACACAATCCACTGGATTAAGGGTGAGTTATGGGCTTATTTTTTTGGACCCTTTTTCTAGATTATAAAATACTACATACTCAATATAAAACTCTTTCAAAAATACAAAGACATATAAAGAAAAAAATAAAATAAAAAACAGCCCTTGGGATGTAATGTACAACATGATGACTACTGTTAACACTGCTGTATGGTATATTTGAAAGTTGTAAAGAGAGTAGATCCTAAGATTTATCATCATAAGGAAAACAACATTTTCTTTTTTTTTTTTTTTTTTGAGTCTATATGACATGATGGATGTTAACTAAACTTACTTTGGTAATCATTTCACAATACGTGAAGGTCAAGTCATTATACTGTACTCCTTAAACATACACAGTACTGTATGGCAATTATATCTCAATAAAACTGGGAAAAATCTGTTACCAAAAAAAAAAAATTGATCTTACCATTCTGAGTTAAGTACATTAAAAATTATTTTATATCTTTCTATCATTTTACCTCTGAAAATATACCTTTTTAAAAAGTTGGAATAATGCTATGTGAAAAGTACAAATTCTGTTTTCTCCTTTATTATATCTTTTATTTTCCCATATTAGTAAATGCTTTTCAAAATATGATTTTCAATCACCACACATTATTCTACCCTATAGATGTACCATAATTTAGTTACTGTCCTTCTCATTGAATATTTAGTTTCTACCCAACTTTTTCTATTCAATGTTGTTCTGAATACCCTTATATATAAAACTATTTTCTGCATCTCTAATAATTTCCTTATGATCTGGTAACAGAATTGGAATTGCCAATTCAAAGGGAATTAGGAAGTCCAAATTTAAGTAATCCAAGGATCAAATAAGAAATTACATTAGAAATTAGAATATATTTTGAATTGTACTAAAAACATATCAAAGTTTGTGGGTTGCAGTTAAAGCCTTGTTTAAAGGGAAATTTACTGCTTCATAAATAAGGTAGTAAAGAAGAAAGACTGAAAAGCAATTTATCTGAGAAACCATCTCTAGAAGTTAAAAAAATAGCAAATGAACAAGATGGAAGAAAACAATAAGTGTAAGAAAATGAATTATTGATAATAACAATAATGTTTAATAAACTTATAAACACTGGAGAAACAAAGACAAAAGTTGGCTCTTTCAGTAGACTAATAGCATAGATCAGAAGTAAGAAAACTTTTTCTGGAAAGGGCTAAGTAAATTATTTTTTTAGTCTTGGCAAGCCTATGGTCTCTGTGCAACTCGTTATCTGGCACTGTAGTATGAAAGCAGTCATAAACAATAAATGAATAGGTGCAGCTGTGTCCCAATAAAACTTTATTGACAAAAACAGATCCAAAGCTAGATTTGGCCCAAGGCTATAATTGACCAGCCTGAAAAAATGAGCCCAGAGATGATATGTGTGTGAGAGAGAGAAGAATGGAGACAGACAAAGAGGGGACACAAACAACAAAAATTAGGAATGAAAAACGTGACATCAAGCCTTGCACAAGCCTCTTAGAGAGCCTCATCCACCAGAGGGCAGACAGCAGAAGCAAGAAGAACTACAATCCCGCAGCCTCTGAGACGAAAAGCACTTTCACTGAAAAATAGACAAAATGAAAAGGCAGAGGACTATGTACCAGATGAAGGAAAAATATAACCCCCCGCCCAAAAAAAAACTAAATGAAGTGGAAGTAGGCAACCTTCCAGAAAAAGAATTCAGAATAATGACAGTGAAGATGATCCAGGACCTCGGAAAAAGAATGAAGGCAAAGATCAAGAAGATGCAAGAAATGTTTAACAAAGACCTAGAAAAATTAAAGAACAAACAAACAGAGATGAACAGTACAATAACTAAAATGAAAAATACACTAGAAGGAATCAATAGCAGAATAACTGAGGCAGAAGAGCGAATAAGTGAACTGGAAAACAGAACGGTGGAATTCACTGCTGCAGAAGAGAATAAACAAAAAAGAATGAAAAGACATGAAGACAGCATAAGAGACCCCTGGAACAACATTAAATACACATACATTCGCATTATAAGGGCCCCAGAAGCAGAAGAAAGAGAGAAAAGACCCGAGAAAATATTTGAAGAGATTATACTCAGAAACTTCCCTAACTTGGGGAAGGAAATAGCCACCCAAGTTCAGGAAGCACAGAGTCCCAGGCAGGATAAACCCAAGGAGAAACATGCCAAGACACACGGTAATCAAACTGACAAAACTTAAAGACAAAGAAAAATTAATAAAAGGAACAAAGGAGGGCTCCCCTGGTGGCGAAGTAGTTAAGAAACTGCCTGCCAATGCAGACGACACAGTTTCAAAGCTTGGTCTGGGAAGATCCCACATGCAGCGGATCAACTAAGCCTGTGCGCCACAACTACTGAGCCCACGGGCCACAACTATTTCAGCCTGCATGCCTAGAGTCTGTCCTCTGCAACAAGAGAAGCCAGCGCAATGAGAAGCCTGCAAACCTCAATGAACAGTATCACCTGGTCACTGCAACTAGAGAAAGCCCACATGCAGCAACGAAGACCCAATGCAGCCAAAAATTAATTAATTCATTCATTTTTTTTTTTAAAAAAAGCAACAGAGGAAAAACGACAGATAACATATGAGGGAATTCCCAAAAGGTTAACAGCTGATTTCTCAGCAGAAACTCTACAAGCCAAAAGGCAGTGGCACATTATATTTAAAGTGATGAAAGGGAAGAACCTACAACCAGATTAATCTATCCAGCAAGGATCTCATTCACATTCGATGGAGAAATCAAAAGCTTTACAGACAAGCAAAAGCTAAGAGAATTCAGCACCACCAAACCAGCTCTACAACAAATGCTAAAGGAACTTCTCTAAGTGGGAAACACAAGAGAAGAAAAGGACCTACAAAAACAAACCCAAAACAACTAAGAAAATGGTAACAGGAATATACATATCAATAATTACCTTAAGTGTGAATGGATTAAATGCTCCAACCAAAAGACACAGGCTTGCTGAATGGATACAAAAACAACACCCACATATGTGTGTCTACAAGAGACCCACTTCAGACCCAGGACACATACAGACTGAAAGTTAGGCGATGGAAAAAGATATTCCATGCAAATGGAAATCAAAAGAAAGCTGGAGTAGCAATACTCTTATCAGATAAAATAGACTTTAAAATAAAGAATGCAACAAGAGACAAGGAAGGACACTATATAATGATCAAGGGATCGATCCAAGAAGAAGATATAACAATTATAAATATATATGCACCCAACATAGGAGCACCTCAATACATAAGGCAAATGCTAACAGCTATAAATGAGGAAATCGACAGTTATACAATAATAGTAGGGGACTTTAACACCTCACGTACACCAATGGACAGATCATCCAGAAAGAAAATTAATAAGGAAACACAAGCTTTAAATGACACAATAGACCAGATATATTTAATTGATATTTATAGGACATTCCATCCAAACACAGCAGATTATACTTTCTTCTCAAGTGCACATGGAACATTCTTAAAGATAGATCACATCTTGGGTCATAAATCAAGCCTCAGTAAATTTAACAAAATTGAAATCATATCAAGCAACTTTTATGACCACAACACTATGAGATTAGAAATCAATTACAGGGGAAAAAAAACACAAACACATGGAGGCTAAACAATACGTTACTAAATAACCAAGAGATCACTGAAGAAATCTAAGAGGAAATTTAAAAATACCTAGAGACAAATGACAATGAAAACACAACAATCCAAAACCTATGGGATGCAGCAATAGCAGTTCTATGGGGGAAGTTTATAGCAATACGATCCCTCTTCAAGAAACAATAAAAATCTCAAATAAACAAACTAACCTTACACCTAAAGGAACTAGAGAAAGAAGAACAAACAAACCCCAATGTTAGTATAAAGAAAGAAGTCATAAAGATCAGAGAGGAAATAAATGAAATACAAAGAAAACAATAGCAAAGATCAATAAAGCTAAAAGCTGGTTCTTTGAAAATATAAACAAAATTGATAAACCGTTAACCAGACTCATCAAGAAAAAGAAGGAGAGGACTCAAATCAATAAAATTTGAAATGAAAAAGGAGAAGTTACAACAGAGCACCACAGAAATACAAAGCATCATAAGAGACTACTACAAGCAAATCTATGCCAATAAAATGGACAACCACTATTATTCAACATAGTTTTGGAAGTTCTAGCCATGAAAGGAAGACAAATTGGAAAAGAAGAAGTAAAACTGTCACTGTTTGCAGATGACGTGATACTATACATACATAATCCTGAAGATGTCACCAGAAAACTACCAGAACCAATCAATGAATTTGGTAAAGTTGCAGGATACAAAATTAATGCACAGAAATCTCTTGCATTCATATAAACTAACAACGAAAGAACAGAAAGAGAAATTAAGGAAACAATCCCATTCACCATTGCAACAAAAAGAATAAAATAGCTATGAATAAACCTACCTAAGGAGACAAAAGACCTGTACTCAGAAAACTGTAAGACACTGATGAAAGAAATCAAAGATGACACAAACAGATGGAGAGATATACCATGTTCTTGGATCGGAAGAATCAATATTGTGAAAATGACTATACTACCCAAAGCAATCTACAGATTCAACGCAATCCCTATCAAATTACCAATGGCATTTTTCACAGAACTAGAACAAAAAGTTTTGTGTAGACACAAAAGATCCCAAATAGCCAGAGCAATCTTGAGGAAAAAAATGGAGCTGGAAGAATCAGGCCCCCTGACTTCTGACTACACTACAAAGCTACAGTAATCAAGACAATATGGTACTGACACAAAAACAGAAATTTAGATCAACGGAACAGGATAGGAAGCCCAGAGATAAACCCACGCACCTATAGTCAACTAATCTATGACAAAGGAGGCAAGGATATTCAATGGAGAAAAGACAGTCTCTTCAATAAGTGGTGCTGGGAAAATTGGACAGGTACATGGAAAAGAGTGAAATGTGAACACTCCCTAACACCATACACAAAAATAAACTCAAAATGGATTAAAGACCTAAATGTAAGACTGGATGCTATAAAACTCTTAGAGGAAAACATAGGAAGAACACTCTTTGACATAAATCACAGCAAGATCTTTTTTGACCCACCTCCTAGAATAATGGAAATAAAAACAAAAATAAACAAATGGGACCTAATGAAACTTAAAAGCTTTTGCACAGCAAAGGAATCTATAAACAAGATGAAAAGACGACCCTCAGAATGGGAGAAAATATTTGCAAACGAATCAATGGACAAAGGATTAATCTCCAAAATATATAAACTGCTCATGCAGCTCAATATTAAAAAAACAAACAACCCAATCCAAAAATGGGCAGAAGACCTAAATAGACATTTCTCCAAGAAGACATACAGATGGCCAAGAGGCATATGAAAAGCTTCTCAACATCACAAATTATTAGAGAATGCAAATCAAAACTACAACGAGGTTATCACCTCACATTGGTTAGAAAGGGAATCATCAGAAAATCTACAAACAACAAATGCTGGAGAGGATGTGGAGAAAAGGCAACCCTCTTGCACTGTTGGTGGGAATGTAAATTGATATAGCCACTATATAGAGCAGTATGGAGGTTCCTTAAAAAACTAAAAATAGAATTACCATATGACCCAGCAATTCCACCACTGGGCATATATCCTGAGAAAACCATAATTCAAAAAGACACATGCACCCCAATGTTCATTGCAGCACTATTTACAATAGCCAGGTCATGGAAGCAACCTAAATGCCCATCGACAGACAAATGGATAAAGAAGATGTGGTACATATATACAATGGAATATTACTCAGCCATAAAAAGGAATGAAATTGGGTCATTGGTAGAGATGTGGATGGACCTAGAGACTGTCATACAGAGTAAAGTAAGTCAGAAAAAGAAAAACAAATATTGTATATTAACACATATATGTGGAATCTTGAAAAATGGTACAGATGAACTGGACTGCAAGGCAGAAATAGAGACACAGATGTAGAGAACAAACGTATGGACACCAAGGGGGGAAAGCAGGGTTGGGGGGGGAGGTGGGATGAATTGGGAGATTGGGATTGACATATATACACTAATATGTATAAAATAGGTAACTAATAAGAACTTGCTGTATAAAAAATAAAAAAATAAAGTTAAAAAAATGAAAAAATGTAAAAAAAAAGGAAAAGGTGACATCATTACGGGTCCTCTATGGAAAAATCATAAGAGCTTATTATGAGCAACTTTAAGCCAATTAATTTAAAAATTTAGATGAAATGTACCCTAAGAAAGCTCAACTTACCAAATCCAAAAATAAACTCCAAATAGTTCTATTTCTATTACAGGAATAAGCCCATAATCTAAAGCCTTCCCTCACTGAGAATCTTAAATCCAGAAGAATTCACCAGTCCCTCCCATCAAATATTTGCCAATTAAAAATTGTCACTTGCCATCTGCCTCTACAAGGATGAAGTCTCTGGCCACTGACCTTCAACACACTCTGGAAGGAGTTTAGGGTAGATCAGGAATGAGGCACTCTGTGATCTGAGAAAAACTGGCAGAACAGGCCTTCAGATAAATATTTTTCAGAAGACTTTATGAACCAGAAGTGAGTTCTCACCAGACATCACGCCTGCTGGCATCTTGATCTTGGACTTTCCAGCCTCCAGAACAGTGAGAAATAAATATTTGTTGTTTAAAATACCCCATCTGGGGGCTTCCCTGGTGGCGCAGTGGTTGAGAGTCCGCCTGCCGATGCAGGGGACACGGGTTTGTGCCCCGGTCCGGGAAGATCCCACATGCCGCGGAGCGGCTGCGCCCCCCCGTGAGCCATGGCTGCTGAGCCTGCGCGTCCGGAACCTGTGCTCCGCAACGGGAGAGGCAACAACAGTGAGAGGCCCGCGTACCGCAAAAATAAATAAATAAAATAAAATACCCCATCTGGCTGCTCCCAATGGGTCTGAGCCTCGCCAGCTCCTCTCCCAGGAGACCATTGCAATCGGGCAGCCCCTGCTTATTGGTAACCATGTGTGACCAAAAGGCCGTGATCAAAAATGCCAATATATCAGAGGAGATGCAACAGGACTTGGTGGAGTGTGCTGCTCAGGCA
The DNA here is from genome assembly GCF_005190385.1 of Monodon monoceros. Lineage (NCBI taxonomy): Eukaryota > Metazoa > Chordata > Mammalia > Artiodactyla > Monodontidae > Monodon > Monodon monoceros. The sequence goes on along the minus strand of NW_021703785.1, from coordinate 52,023,938 downwards.
CTGGAGAAGTATAATATAGAGAAGGACATTGCGGCCCATATCAAGAAGGAGTCTGAGAAGAAGTACAACCCCACCTGGCACTGCATCATGGGGAGGAACTTCGTAGTTATGTGACACATGGAACCAAAGACTTCATCTACTTCTACCTGGGAAATAGGCCATTCTCCTGTTCAAATCTGGTTAAAAGCATGGACTGTGCCACATACCCTGTGATCCATCACAAGAACTGCAGCCTAAATTCCAAATACCAGAGACTGAAATCTTCAGCCTTGCCTAAGGGAACTCCTCGATCTTTATACTGTTGTTTTGTACAGGGCATTCTCTGTACTCGTTTGTTGTGGTTATAAAGCAATTAGCCAAACAGCTTACATTTGTATTTATTTTCTATTCCATACCTCTCTGCCCCATGTTTTTTTCTCTTCAAAATCCATTCCTTTAAAGAAATAAATCTGTTGGAGAAGTGTGCGTTAATTATGATTTGTCCAAATAATCTATAATAATAATAATCTAGGGTTGAAGATGGCCTATTATTTGATCTTGGGTAGGTTGCTGGGGGCGGTTCCTTGAAGTTTCTGTGGGATATAATAGACTAGCCTATTGAATACTCTTGAGTCTCATTCTTGCCCATCCTGCTACTGTTGTGCATGGAAGAATACTACTTAGAAGTGCATGTTGAGAAATGCATGGCAGAGAAACTATTGGATTAACTCTTACTCCTACTCTGATAAACACTTTCCTTAAGTGCTCATTTTGTTAAAAGATACTGGTTTAGGGGCTTCCCTGGTGGCGCAGTGGTTGAGAGTCCGCCTGCTGATGCAGGGGACATGGGTTCGTGCCCCGGTCCGGGAAGATCCCACATGCCGCAGAGTGGCTGGGCCCGTGAGCCATGGCCGCTGAGCCTGTGCGTCCGGAGCCTGTGCTCCGCAACGGGAGAGGCCACAACAGTGAGAGGCCCGCGTATGGCAAAAAAGAAAAAAGAAAAATAAAAAAAAATCTACAAACAATAAATGCTGGAGAGGGTGTGGAGAAAAGGGAACCCTCCTACACTGTTGGTGGGAATGTAAATTGATACAGCCACTATGGAGAACAGTACAGAGGTTCCTTAAAAAACTAAAAATAGAATTACCATATGACCCAGCAGTCCCACTACTGGGCATATACCCGGAGAAAACCACGGTTCAAAAGGATACATGCACCCCAATGCTCATTGCAGCACTGCTTACGACAGCCAAGAAATGGAAGCAATGTAAATATCTATCAGCAGATGAAAGGATAAAGAAGATGTGGTACATATATACAATGGAATATTACTCAAACATTAAAAAGAAAGAAATAATGCCATTTGCAGCAACAATGGATGGACCTGGAGATTATCATACTGAGTGAAGTAAGTCAGACAAGAAAAGACAAATACCATATGATATTGCTTTTATGAGGAATCTTAAAAAATACAAAAGCTAAATAACTAAGATCCTCTTAATTGCTTTTGGCTGTGATCTAACTAACAGAACGCCAGTCTTGTTTGTGGCAGCAGTGGGCCCAGGTGAAAATGATCAATTCCCTGAACACTCTTGTATCTAAGAGTCAACATAGTTCTGGCCAATGAGATATAAGAAGTCTACTGAATGGGACTTCTGAGACGAATACCTTGTGTAAGTTTGTGATAAGAAGATTGTAAACTTGAAAGAAAAATCCCATATGGAAAAGTTGTTTTTATGGTGAACTTATTCTATGAGCCCAATTTCTTGCATCTTCTCATACCTAGAAAAGCACTAAAATCATTACGGACATATGCAGACATCTGCATCTCGCCACTAGCAGCAGCCTTCTGCCAAAACGTGTGCTTGATTGCACTGTATTCCCTAAAATCACATATATACTGACTTCTCCCCTTACCTCTTTGGAGCTGGTCCTCAGAACTATCTGATAGGCTGTCTCCCAAGCTACAGTACTCATTTTGCCCCAAATAAAACTTAACTCACAATTCTCACATTGTGCACTTTTTTTTAGTCAACATATTTAAGGAATAAATTACATCAGACTGACATTCTGTAGAGTATTAAAAGAGGGACTATTTCCCAGCTCACTCAATGAGGAAAGCACAAAACTTGCCAAGGATATTAAATAAAGGAAAATTAGAGGTCCATCTCTCACATTTACATATATTCAAACTTTTTACGCAAAATTTTAGCAAACCAAATCTAATAACATACAGAAAGGATAACACATCATGACCGATTTGGGTTTAAGAAAGAAAAAAAAGCAAGTTTGATTAAACATTCAAAAATCAACGTATTGACCATTTCCAAAACAGGCAGTCATGGCTGCCAGGGAGGAAGTACTCACGTTGCAGGCTGAAGCGTAAGGAGGGGCTGAATTTCCTAAAGCACAGGCTGGTGGAGGCTCTTTGGGCTGAGCAGGAGCTGGAGCTGGAGCTGCAGCAGGAGCGGGACCCGGAGCCTGCGCCAGACCCTGCGCTGCCGCCTGTAGCCAGAGCGAGAATATCTGCTTCTGGTGTTGCGGCTGCCCCGGAACATCTCCGAATTGAGACTCTGCACTCGGCCAGCAGCTAGTGCTGCCTGTGCTGAGCATGCGCGGACGGATGGGTTTGGGAGTGCAACGTGCGTTGTGAGCAATGATGCGCTGAGCTACCCATAGCACCTGGCAACTAATGGCGTGGCGTTCGTCGGCTTAAGCGACTGCCTCTTGCTTTGAGATGAGCAACTTGGCCCGCTGAGGGCTGCACCACGAGGCCTTTTCTGCAGCCACCTCTCCTCGGCCTCGAGAGCGTGCCCTACTCCAGGCCTTTATGCCCCACTGCTCGGATAACGTGCTCACTCGCCACCTGGTTAATGATACATCATGCTCGCCAGCCGGCCTCTCGTGTTGGCCAGTGCCCTTGCTTACAGGCCCAAATCCCAGCCTTTTACTATGACGACAGCTATCCCTGCATCTTCCCTCAACTGCCTCTGACAGAGACAGTAACCAAATGCGTGCATGGCAGGATGCTCAGTGTCTGGTGTTGTAACCATAATCCGGATGCTGGGCTGCCTGCAGACGCTACAAGTGCTGAGGATCACTGCTGTCTGGGCCCTCTCAAGTGGCAGCCTGCTGCTCCGGGATGCCTTCAGAAGCATTTCCACAGAATTCAGCAGCTGAGCAACAGGGCCAACTGTGCAGCTGGCGAGGAGCAGTCCACTATGGCTAATCTGCAGAACTACGAATCAAGCCTCCTGTGGCTCCAGAACTACCAGAAAGTACTGCTCGCTGCGGTTGCTGAGCCCAGAGGAGCAGGCTTCTGTCACCGACTCTAAATGACTTCGGGATTCTGGGGCACCCCACCTGTTGCTGAACTTCAAAGTATGTGTTGTTTGCCTCTTGCTCTACACATCCCTTTGAAACGTTTGTAATCGAGGGATGCAGAAGAGCTGGAAAATCCTAGAAGTAATCCAGGAAGGGATTCGCATGGGAGTGGCCCCTCTCTCTCCATTTATGTGACTTGAAAACTGGGCAGTGACTCGCAGAGATCCATGAAATATCCTGCAGAAGGTTGATGATGCTGACTCCCAATTACCTGACTACCGATATATCAGAAGAATGTCCACGAGCTAATCATGCCCTCTTTGAACATTACTATAAAATTTCTCACTACCCCCTCCAGGCTGGGACACAGAGTTTTGAAGGCAAAAGCCTGCTGTGGCCCACCTTGCCTGGCAAAGAATAAAGCTATTCTTTTCTACTTCACCCAAAATTCTGTCTCTGAGAATTCATTCAGTGTCAGGGTACAGAGGCCGGATTTGGTTTCATTCCCTTCCTGTTTTGAAGATATAACAGAACTCTTATTACTACTTCTCCCAGAAAGTTATCTGAATACGTGACAGAGCTGGAGGGGAGAATAAAAAAAACAACAATGTATTTTACCACATTAACATTTTAAAAGACAAAATATGATCATCTAAACAGATGCAGAAATGTAACATCCTTTCATAAAAAATAAGTCTATATGTTAACAAAGAATAGAAGGGAATTTTTTTATGTATTAAAGACTATCTATCCAGGAGGAGGAGCTTCAAGAGGGCGGAAGAGTAAGACGCGGAGATCACCTTCCTCCCCACAGATACATCCCAAGTACATCTACACGTAGAACAGCTCCTACAGAACACCTACTGAAGGCTGGCATTAGACCTCAGACCTCCCAAAATGCAAGAAACTCCCCACGTACCTGGGTACGGCAAAAGAAAAAAGAATAAACAGAGACAAAGAATAGGGACGGGACCTGCACCAGTGGGAGGGAGCTGTGAAGGACGAAAGGTTTCCACACACTAGGAAGCCCCTTCGCGGGCGGAGATTGTGGGTGGCGGAGTGGGGAGCTTCAGAGCCACGGAGGAGAGCACAGCAACAGGGGTGCAGAGGGCAATGCGGGGAGATTCCCGCACAGAGGATCAGTGCCGACCAGCACCCAGCAGCCCGAGAGGCTTGTCTGCTCACCCGCCGGGACGGGCGGGGCTGGGAGCTGAGGCTCGGGCTTCGGTCAGAGCGCAGGGAGAGGACTGGCGGCATGAACACAGCCTGAAGGGGCTAGTGCACCACGGCTAGCCGGGAGGGAGTCCGGGAAAAAGTCTGGACCTGCCGAAGAGGCAAGAGACTTTTTCTTCCCTCTTTGTTTCCTGGTGCGCGAGGAGAGGGGATTAAGGGCGCTGCTTAAAGGAGCTCCATAGACGGGCGCGAGCCGCGGCTAAAAGCGCGGACCCCAGAGACGGGAATGGGACGCTAAGGCTGCTGCTGCCGCCACCAAGAAGCCTGTGTGCGAGCACAGGTCACTGTTCACACCTCCCTTCCGGGAGCCTGTGCACCCGCCACTGCCAGGGTCCCGTGATCCAGGGACAACTTCTCCGGAAGAACGCACGGCGCGCCTCAGGCTGTTGCAACGTCATGCCGGCCTCTGCCGCCGCAGGCTCGCCCCGCATCCGTACCCCTCACTCCCCGCGGCCTGAGTGAGCCAGAGCCCCCGCATCAGCGGCTCCTTTAACCCTGTCCTGTATGAGCGAAGAACAGATGCCCTCAGGTGACCTACACGCAGAGGCGGGATCAAATCGAAAGCTGAGCCCCAGGAGCTGTGCGAACAAAGAAGAGAAAGGGAAATCTCTCCCAGCAGCCTCAGAAGCAGCGGATTAAAGCTCCACAATCAACTGGATGTACCTGCATCCGTGGAATACATGACTAGACAACAAACCATCCCAAAATTGAGGACGTGGACTTTGGGAGCAATGAGATATATATATATATATATTTTTTTTTTTTTTTCCTTTTTCTCTTTTTGTGAGTGTGTATGTGTATGCTTCTGTGTGTGATTTTGTCTGTATAGCTTTGCTTTTACCGTTTGTCCTAGGGTTCTGTCTGTCCGGGTTTTTTTGTTTGCTTTTGTTTTTTTTAGTATAGTTTTCAGCTCTTGTTATCATTGGTGGATTTGTTTCTTGGTTTGGTTGTTCTTTTTTTCTTTTTATAATTACTTAAAAATTTTTAAATAATTATTTTTTGTTTTTTATTTTAATAACTTTTACTTTAGTTTATCTCTTCCTTCCTTCCTTCCTTCCTTCCTACCCTCCTTCCTTCCTTGCTTCCTTTTATTCTGAGCTGTGTAGATGACAGGCTTCTGGTGCTCGAACCAGGCATCAGGGCTGTGCCTCTGAGGTGGGAGAGCCAAGTTCAGGACATTGGTCCACCACAGACCTCCCAGCTCCACGTAATATCAAATGGCGAAAATCTCCCAGAGATCTCTATCTCAACGCCAAGACCTAGCTTCACTCAACGACCAGCAAGCTACAGTGCTGGACACCCTATGCCAAACAACTAGCAAAACAGGAACACAACTCCATCCATTAGCAGAGAGGCTGCCTAAAATCATAATAAGGCCACAGACACCCCAAAACACACCACCAGACGTGGACCTGCCCACCAGAAAGACAAGATCCAGCCTCATCCACCAGAACACAGGCACTAGTCCCCTCCACCAGGAAGCCTACACAACCCACTATAGTCACATTTTAATAAAAGTTCTAGTCAGCACAATGAAGGCAGAAAAAGAAATAAGTATATACGTGTTGGAGAGGAAGAAGTAATAAAACAACACTTTCCTCTTTTTTTTTCTTTTTTGCAGAAAGCAAGATTGTATATGTAGAAAGTTCAAAGTACAATTACAAGCTATTAAAATTTAAAATCATATTTATAAGGTTACAGCTTTCATGGGGTAAATATACCAATTGTGATGGTTAATATTCTGTGCCAACTTGACTGGGATAAGGGATGCCAAGATAGCTGGTAAAGCACTATTTCAGGGTATGTCTGTGAAGGTATTTCTGAAAGAGATTAGCATTTGAATCAGTAGACTGCTTAAAGATCTCCATTACTCACATGGGTGACCATCCATTCCTTTGAGAGCCTGAACACAACAAAAAGGCAGAAAAGGGGCAGATTTGCTCTGTTTGAGCTGAGACTTCCATCTTCTGCCCTTCAGTGCTCCTGGCTTTCAGGCTTTCGAACTCACACTGGAAGTTATGCCATCAGAGCCCAATTCTCAGGCCTTCAGACTCAGAGTGAATTATGCCACTAGCATTCCTGGTTCTCCAGCTTGGAAACAGCAAATCAAAGGACTTCTTGGCCTCCATACAGCATGAGCCAATTCCTAAAATATATCTCCTCATACATACTTATATATATCCTATTGGTTCTCTTCATCTGAACAACCCTATTACGCCAATTAATCATACTTCTTTATACCAGAAAAAAATGAAAATAAAGTTTTAAGATATTTCATTTGCAATAACATCCAAATGCATAAAATACCTGTGAAAAAAATCAAACAAAAAATCATATGCAAGACTTCTACATAGAAAACTATAAACTATTACTGAGGAAATTAAAAAATATCTAAGTAGGTATATGTACATACATTGAGAAAATCAACATTGTCAAGATATCAATTTCCCTAAACTGATTTATTAATTCAATGCACTCCAAAAGAAACTAGCAACATGTTTTACTGTTTTCATTGTGGAAATTGACAAGGTGATTCTAAATGTTATATGGAAATACAAAAGATAAAAATCAGTATAATTTTTTTAATAAATTTATTTTATTTATTTGTTTATGGCTGTGTTGGGTCTTCATTGCTGTGCTCGGGCTTTTCTCTGGATGCGGCTAGTGGAGGCTACTCTTTGTTGCAGTGCACAGGCTTCTCACTGTGGTGGCTTCTCTTCCTGCAGAGCATTGGCTCTAGGCACATGACCTTCAGTAGTTGTGGCGCATGGGCTTAGCTGCTCCACGGAATGTGGGACCTTCCTGGACCAGGGATTGAACCTGTGTCCCCTGCACTGGCAGGCAGATTCTTAACCACTGCACCACCAGTGAAGCCCAAAAATCAGTATAATTTTGAAGCGCAAAAATATTAGAGTGCCAACTCAACTGGACATCAAATTTTGAAAATTAAGAGAGTATGATATTGGAGCTACGATAGACAAATGAAGCAATGGAATAGAATGGAGAGTCTAAAGATACACCTACACAATACACCAGAGGGCAGAGAGAAGAAGCAAGAAGAACTACAATCCTGCAGCCTGTGGAACGAAAACCACTTTCAAAGAAAGACAGACAAGATGAAAAGGCAGAGGACTATGTACCAGATGAATGAACAAGATAAAACCCCAGAAAAACAACTAAATGAAGTGGAGATAGGCAACCTTCCAGAAAAGAATTAACAATAATGATAGTGAAGATGATCCAGGTCCTCGGAAAAAGAATGGAGGCAAAAACCGAGAAGATGCGAAAAATGTTTAACAAAGATCTAGAAGAATTAAAGAACAAACAAACAGAGATGAACAATACAATAACTGAAATGAAAAATACACTAGAAGGAATCAATGGCAGAATAACTGAGGCAGAAGAACAGATAAATGACCTGGAAAACAGAATAATGGAATTCACTGCTGCAGAAAAGAATAAAGAAAAAAGAATGAAAAGAAATGAAAACAACCTAAGCGACCTCTGGGACAACATTAAACACACCAGTATTATAGAGGTCCCAGAAGGAGAAGAGAAAGAGAAAGACCGAAGAATATATTTGAGGACATTATAGTTGAAAACTTCCCTAACATGGGAAAGGAAATAGGCACCCAAGTCCAGGAAGTGCAAAGAGTCCCAGGTAGGATAAACCCAAGGAGAAACATGCCAAGACACATGGTAATCAAATTGACAACAATTAAAGACAAAGAAAAATTGTTAAAAGTAACAAGGGAAAATGACAAATACAAGGGGACTTGCATAAGGTTAACAGCTGATTTCTCAGCAGAAACTCTACAAACCAGAAGGGAGAGGCTCGTTATATCTAAAGTGATGAAAGGGAAGAACCTACAACCAAGATTACTCTACCTGGCAGGGATGTCATTCACATTCGACGGAGAAATCAAAAGCTTTACAGACAAGCAAAAGCTAAGAGAGTGCAGCATCACCAAACCAGCTCTACAACAAATGCTAAAGCAATTTCTCTAAGTGGGAAACACAAGAGAAGAAAAGGACCTACAAAAACAAACCCAAAACAACTAAGAAAATGGTAACAGGAACATACATATCAATAATTACCTTAAGTGTGAATGGATTAAATGCTCCAACCAAAAGACACAGGCTTGCTGAATGGATACAAAAACAACACCCACATATATGTTGTCTACAAGAGACCTCACTTCAGACCTAGGGACACATACAGACTGAAAGTTAGGGGATGGAAAAAGATATTCCATGCCAATGGAAATCAAAAGAAAGCTGGAGTAGTAATATTCATATCAGAAAAAATAGACTTAAAATAAAGAATGTAACAAGAGACAAGGAAGGACACTACATAATGATCAAGGGATCGATCCAAGAAGATATAACAATGATAAATATATATGCACCCAACGTAGGAGGACCTCAACATAAGGCAAATGCTAACAGCTATAAAAGAGGAAATCGACAGTTACACAATAATAGTAGAGGACTTTAACACCTCACTTACACCAATGGACAGAAAGAAAATTAATAAGGAAACACAAGCTTTAAATGACACAATAGGCCAGATAGATTTAATTGATATTTATAGGACATTCCATCCAAAAACAGCAGATTACACTTACTTCTCAAGTGCACACAGAACATTCTCCAGGATCGATCACATCTTGGGTCATAAATCAAGCCTCAGTAAATTTAAGAAAATTGAAATCATATCAAGAATCTTTTCCGACCACAAAGCTATGAGATTAGAAATCAATTACAGGGAAAAAAACGTAAAATACAAAAACACATGGAGGCTAAACAATACGTTACTAAATAACCAAGAGATCACTGAAGAAATCAAAGAGGAAATCAACAAATACCTAGAGACAAATGACAATGAAAACACGACGATCCAAAAACCTATGGGAGGCAGCAAAAGCAGTTCTAAATGGGAAGTTTATAGCAATACAATCCTACTTCAAGAAACAAGAAAAATATCAAATAAACAATCTAACCTTACACCTAAAGATACTAGAGAAAGAAGAATAAACAAAACGCAAAGTTAGCAGAAGGAAAGAAATCATAAAGATCAGACCAGAAATAAATGAAATAGAAACAAAGAAAACAATAGCAAAGATCAATAAAACTAAAAGCTGGTTCTTTGAGAAGATAAAAAAAATTGATAAACCGTTAACCAGGCTCATCAAGAAAAAGAGGGACAGGACTCAAATTAATAAAATTGGAAATGCAAAAGGAGAAGTTACAATGCACACTGCAAAAATGCACAGCGTTTTCAGAGACTACTACAAGCAACTTTATGCCAATAAAATGGACAACCTGGAAGAAATGGACAAATTCTTAGAAGAGCAAGACAAGGACGTCCACTCTCGTCACAATTACTCAACATAGTTTTGGAAGTCCTAGCCACAGCAATCAGAGAAGTAAAAGAAATAAAAGGAATACAAATTGGAAAGAAGAAGTAAAACTCTCACTGTTTGCAGATGACGTGATACTATACATAGAGAATCCTAAAGATGCCACCAGAAAACTACTAGAGCTAATCAATGAATTTGGTAAAGTTGCAGGATACAAAATTAATGCACAGAAATCTCTTGGATTCCTATACACTAACAATGAAAGAACAGAAAGAGAAATTAAGGAAACAACCCCATTCACCACTGCAACAAAAAGAATAACATACCTAGGAATAAACCTACCTAAGGAGGTAAAAGAACTGTACTCAGAAAACTATAAGACACTGATGAAAGAAATCAAAGATGACACAAACAGATGGAGAGATATACCATGTTCTTGGATTCGAAAAATCAATATTGTGAAAATGACTATACTACCCAAAGCAATCTACAGATTCAACACAATCCCTATCGAATTACCAATGGCATTTTTTACAGAACTAGAACAAAAGACCTTAAAATTTGTAGGGAGACACAAAAGATCCCGAATAGCCAAAGCAATCTTGAGGGAAAAGAACAGAGCTGGAGGAATCAGACTCCCTGACTTCAGACTATACTACAAAGCTACAGTAATCAAGACAATATGGTACTGGCACAAAAACAGAAACATAGATCAATGGAACAGGACAGAAAACCCAGAGATAAACCCACGCACCTTGGTCAACTAATCTACGACAAAGGAGGCAAGGATATACAATGGAGAAAAGACAGTCTCTTCAGTAAGCAATGCTGGGAAAACTGGACAGCTACATGTAAAAGAATGAAATTAGAACATTCCCTAACACCATATACAAAAATAAACTCAGAATGTATTAAAGACCTAAATGTAAGGCTGGACACTATAAAACTCATAGAGGAAAACATAGGCAGAACACTCTTTGACATAAATCACAGCAAGATCTTCTTTGACCACCTCCTAGAGTAATGGAAATAAAAACAAAAATAAACAAATGGGACCTAATGAAACTTAAACCTTTTGCACAGCAAAGTAAACTATAAACAAGATGAAAAGACAACCGTCAGGACCTCCCTGGTGGCACAGTGGTTAAGAATCCACCTGCCAATGCAGGGGACACAGGTTCGAGCCCTGGTCCAGGAAGATCCCACATTCCGTGGAGCAACTATGCCCGTGCACTGCAACTACTGAGCCCGCATGCCTAGAGCCCATGCTCCGCAACAAGAGAAGCTACCACAATGAGAAGCCCACACACCGCAACGAAGAGTAGCCCCACCTGTGACAAACAGAGAAAGCCCACATGTAGCAATGATGACCCAATGCAGCCAAAAATATAAATAAATAAAATATAAAAATTTTAAAAAAAAGACAACTCTCAGAATGGGAGAAAATATTTGCAAACTAATCAATGGACAAAGGATTAATCTCCAAAATATATAAACAGCTCATGCAGCTCAATATTCAAAAAACAAACAAACCAATCCAAAAATGGGCAGAAGACCTAAATAGTCATTTCTCCAAGGAGACATACAGATGGCCAAGAGGCATATGAAAAGCTTCTCAACATCACAAATTATTAGAGAAATGCAAATCAAAACTCCAATGAGGTTATCACCTCACACTGGTTAGAATGGGAATCAGAAAATCTACAAACAACAAATGCTGGAGAGGATGTGGAGAAAAGGGAACCCTCTTGCACTGTTGGTGGGAATATAAATTGATATAGCCACTATGGAGAACAGTATGGAGGTTCCTTAAAAAACTAAAAATAGAATTACCATATGACCCAGCAATCCCACTACTGGGCATATGCCCTGAGAAAACCATAATTCAAAAAGACACATGCACCCCAATGTTCATTGCAGCACTATTTACAATAGCCAGGTCATGGAAGCAACCTAAATGCCCATGAACAGTAATATTCCATATATATAATGAAATATTACTCAGCCATAAAAAGGAATGGAATTGGGTCATTTGTAGAGATGTGGATGGACCTAGAGACTGTCATACAGAGTAAAGTAAGTCAGAAAGAGAAAAACAAATATCTTATATTAATGCATATATGTAGAATCTAGAAAAATGGTACAGATGAACCAGTTTGCAAGGCAGAAACAGAGACACAGATGTAGAGAACAAACATATGGACACACCAAGCGGGGGAAGGGGGTGGTAGTGTGTGGGATGAATTGGGAGATTGGGATTGACATATATGCACTAATATGTATAACATAGATAACTAATAAGAACCTGCTGTATAAAAAATAAATTTTAAAATGTTCTGCATCAGAATAAAAAAGTAAAATTGTATGATCATATCAGTAGCTGTAGGAAAAAAAAAAGATAGACCTACACATAGAAAGATACTCATCTATGATAACTACTCATTTGTATTCTTAGTTAGCAAAGGATTTCTTGTTTTCTGGGGGGGTTTTTTTGTTTCGTTGCTTTGTTTTTTTCATGAGAGGATGTTGAATTTCTGCAACTGTTGAGATAATCATATTTTCTTTAACTCTTGAATGTGGGAAAATAAATCAACATCAATTTTTGTAGGTTAGTACCTTTCTTTACTGTTCTAAGAATATTTTTATACTCCAAAATCATGTAGAACTCATCCAAAGGTAACTTTATCATGTCATCTTTAAGATATAGATTTATAATCCATAGGGAATTATTTTTTGTATGGGGGGTGACTAGAAGTCAAGTTTTATTTTCTACATGTATAGCCTACTTCCCCAGCACCATTTAGCTAACTGAGCAGAAACTTAAGTGGCCACACATAGCAAAAAATATAGACTTCACTACATTAGTTCAGACAAGTCATGAAACAAATGCACAAACAATAACAAATAGCAACAAGAACAGACTAAACTAGTGTACTGGTAATAAATTCTCTCAATTTTTAATAGGCTATGAAAGTCCTTTATTGCTTCTTCACTTTTGAAGAATAATTTCCAGTGTACAAAATACTAGATTGTAGGGTTTTTTCTCTCAACACTTTATTTCACTCCACTCACTTCTTGCTCACATGGTTTCTGAGAAGAAGTCAGATGTAATTCTTATCTTAGTTCCTTTATAGGTAAGATATTTTTTCCCTCTGGTTTCCTTCATGATTTTTTCTTTATCTCTGATTTTCTATAATTTGAAAATACTATGCCTTGTAAGTCACTGTTTACTATAAAAGTTAAAAGGTGAAACTATTTAAAATAACTATTACTAGAATAATAGATATACAATTTTAAAATATGTAAATTAACAATGCAAAATGTGGGGTGAGAAGTAAAATTATGTTTTTTGTATGTAACTGAAGTTATAAGCTTAAAATAGGCTCTTATAACATCTTAAATACAAGCTATTTTATATAAACTTCATAGTTATGACATAGAAAAAATCTTTAATAGACACCCAAAGATGAAGAGAAAGGAATCAATTCGCACGACTACAAAATATATATATATTTTGTGTGCGTGAACACATACTGAAAACAACAAAAATGGTGATCATAAATCCTTACCTATCAATAATTACTTTAAATGTAATACATTAAATCACCAACCTAAAGACATAGAGTGGCTCAAGGGATAAAAAACTTCCCAACAAAGAAGAGCCTACAACCAGATGGCTTGACTGATGAATTCCACCAAACATTTAAAGAAGAATTAACACCAAACCTTCTCAAACTCTTCCAAAAAGTTGAAGAAGAGAGAACACTTCCAAACTCATAACCTTGTATACAGAAAATTCTAAAGAATTCACACATAAAAAAATATGTATATTTTAGAGCTAATAAACCATTTCAGCACGATAGTAGGATAAAAAATAAACAAAAGTTAGTTGTATTTCTATACACTATCAATGAACAATCTAAAAACGAAATTGAGAAAATAATTCCACTTACAAGAGTATCAAAAAGATTGAAATACTAAGGTTTAAATTTAGCAAAACAAGTACAAGGCTTATACACTGAAAACTACAAAACATCATTGAAAGAAACTAAAGGAGACCTAATTAAACAGAAAGACACCCCGTGTGAGCAGATTGGAAGATTTAATATTGTTCTGGTGGCAATACTCCCCAAAGTGATGTACAGATTCATGCCATCCTTATCACAAATCCAGATGGCTGTTTTTTTTTTTTTTGCAGAAATTGACAAGCTGATCCTAACGTTCATAAAGAAATTCAAGGAACTCAGAATAGCCAAAATCTTGAAAAATTTGGAGGACTCACACTTCCAAATTTCAACACTTACTACAAAGTCAAAACAGTATAGTAGTGGTATAAACATAGATGTGTAAATCAATGGAATAGAATTGAAAGTCTAGAAATATATCCACGCATTTATGCTCATTGATTTTTGACAAGGGCGCCATGACCATTCAAGGGAGGAAAAAAACAGTCTTCAAGAAATGGTGCCGGGACAATTGAATATACACATGCAAAGAATGGAGTTGGACCTCTACCTTGCACCATATTTTTGCTCAAAATAAATTTACCCAAAATAGATCAAAGACCTCAATGTAAGAAAAAAAACTTAGGTTAAATCTTCGTGGCCTTGGACTAGGCAATAATCTCCTAGATATGACACCTATAGCCCAAGCAACCAACAAGAAAATACATTGGATTTTATCAAAATTAAAAATTTTGTGCATCAAAAGATACTATCAAGAAATTACAGAGTCATAATGGTGTCTGTATAACCTCCAGAGACTGGTGCATTGGACCTCAGCCACCCATAAAAGATGACAGCAGCAGCTAGGCCAACTTTTGAACCTGCAATAGGTAGGAGAGGAAAAGGAGAAGGTGATTTGAGCCAACTCTCAAAGCAATATTCAAGTAGAAACCTACCCTCTCATACAGATAAAATATAGACAAACCACTCAGGATGTCCCTGAAGAGGTTAGGAACCATGACTTCAGGAGAGAGTTGGAAGAGAGAGAAAAAAAATAAGAGATATTCCAACCGAGAACATACAACCTCCTCTTCAGCGTCAAAGAAGCCTTGATTAGACCAGATTCCCACTGCCAACCTTGATGCAGCTGATCTTCTAACGGATAAGATGAAGATGAAGACTTTGATAGAGTGATGATGATGGTAGTGTAGCTCTTGAAGAACTTGAAAAGATTAACAAAGAAAGAGCTGAAGAGCAGGCCAGGAAAGAACAAGAACAAAAGGGTGAAGAAAAAAGGATTCGTATGAAAAACATTCTGAATTGAAATCCTCTCCTTAATCTCACTGGTCCATCCCAGCCTCAGGCCAACTTCAAAGTTAAAAGAAGGTGGGATGATGACTTTGTTTTCAAAGACTGTGCAAAAGGTGTGGATGATCAGAAGAAGAAAAAGATTTGTGAATGATACGCTGCAATCTGAATTTCACAAAAAGTTCATGGAGAAATATATTAAATAGTACAGTTTTTGCGCTTAATTAAAGACTGTAAAATGTAAACACTCTGACTTTACTGTGGTTAGTTTTTTTCTCTTTCCCCCCTTCTAAATTGTGTATAGGTTTCCCTAATTTTAAGTTCCAAAATATCTTTTCCTTTATTGATACCTTATTTGATAAGGACTTGGGAATTGGTTTAACCCAGTTTTCATCTCTGAATATTTCCAGTCATATATTTTCTTTTTAATATGGGAAACGGAATCTGCTTGTAATGTGTTTCTAATAATCTAAAAAAAAAAACCCAGAAATTACAAAGAGACATCAAAAAATGGGATAGAATATTTGCAAATCATGTGTCTGTTCAGAGTCTAGTATCCAGAATATATAAAGAACCAATATTAGTGAACAATAAAAAGACAAACAACCCAATTTAAAAATGAGACAGGATCTGAATAGACATTTGTCCAAAGAAGATATATAAATGGCCATGAGCAAATGTCTAGGTGTTTCTATTTAGCCCTCTAGAAGTTTATTTTGGCCCATTATTCTAATTTTTTTTAACTTATTTTTAAATTTCTATGATACCGTCAGGTACACAGGTATCCCTTCCAGTCTCCCATCAGTTTCCAATTTGATCAGCAAACTACCAGCGTCCTCATCTAGATCGTTAACAGGCAGAAAGCAGAGCCGTGTCATGTACCACTACACCCCTTTCTGCAGGTAGTCAGCAACAGTTCACTGATTAGTGCTCTTTCAACCTCTTTCTACAAAAACTAGGCAATGATGTTGTAGCAAATTAACCTTCAAATATCAGGGACTCAATACAGCAGAAATTTAATTCTTATTCATGTCTCAGTCCAGCGTAGGGTAGATGACTTTCCTGGGCACTTCATCACTATGCAATTCTCAGGGAGCTGGGCTGCCTCCATAGAATGGCTCTAACGTGCACTTGGATAGGGAACAGAGAGTGTAAGCTAAGAACCTCACAGGAGATTTCAGGGGCCAGGTCAGTGGCATGTATCACTTCTGCCCACATCTCATGGGTCACACCAGCCTCAAACTAACTGCTGGGAAATGTAATCTTCCAAAGTGCCCAAGGAGAAGAAGTGGTATTGATGAGCATCTACCCACAACTTCCTCAATTTAATAAAACCTCAATCTTCCGAAGCTGGCACTGGCAGGAGACTTTCCAAGTGGGAAGGGGTGAGAGGACCTTGCAGCCTTACTCTTTTTCCCCTCAGGATTTGCATTCCTTTGGAGCTCTTCCATTTACATCACTACCATCACCATGCAGATATCAGAGGCTGCTGCAGCCATTTAAATGCACCCACCAAAGGGGGACCCACACTTTCCACCAACCTAACAATGTGGAAAAGATGCTATTCACCAGTGGAGCTGCATGGAACAGGACAGCTTGTTCCTTACACAGCCCAAAGAAACACGGTGATAGCTCCACCAATTCACAAGTTCTCTCTGGGGAGAATTGCTGCCCCCTCTAAGCAACAAAACCTGATATGCTCCTATGTTAACTCTCTCTTGCAGGGGGTCCCACATCTGTTCCAAGCAGAAACACTCTTAGATGTCTTACCCCAAAGAACTGTGAGAATTTTTCCCGATAAATCACCTCCTTTACAAAAAGCTGATACCTGTAAGCCTTTCTTTTTCAGGGGAGACCCCAGTCCCAACCCCAGAAGCAGTGTGGTCTCAACTCCATAGTTTAAGCAGGACAAACACAACAGAGTACCTACCACGTATTACACCTAGGGATAGATGAGATAATTTTTTTTAAATCTTATTTATTTATTTATTTAACATCTTTCAAGACAAGGAACTGACTGAGAACGAACATTCCCTCCTCACCTTTGTCTTGCTCTGAAAGTGTCTCAGACTTTCAAAAATTGGGCCTTTGCTTTAATGCGTTAGTCCATAATAGGCTCCTGTGCTCTTTTTTTTTTTAACATCTTTATTGGAGTATAATTGCTTTACAATGGTATCTTAGTTTCTGCTTTATAAAAAGTGAATCAGCTATAAGTATACATATATCCCGATATCCCCTCTCCCTTGGGTCTCCATCACACCCTCCCTATTCCACTCCTCTAGGTGGTCACAAAGCACCGAGCTGATCTCCCTGTGCTATGCGGCTGCTTCCCACTAGCTATCTATTTTACATTTGGTAGTGTACATATGTCAGTGCCACTCTCTTGCTTCATCCCAGCTTACCCTTTCCCCTCCCCATATCCTCAAGTCCATTTGCTACATCTGCGTCTTTACTCCTGTCCTGTCCCTACATTCCTCTGAACGTTTTTTTTTTTTTTTTTAGATTCCATCTATATGTGTTAGCATACGGTATTTGTTTTTCTCTTTCTGACTTACTTCACTCAGTATGACAGACTCTAGGTCCATCTACCTCACTACAAATAACTCAATTTCGTTTCTTTTTATGGCTGAGTAATACTCCATTGTATATATGTGCCACATCTTCTTTATCCATTCATCTGTCAATGGACACCTAGGTTGCTTCCATGTCCTGGCTATTGTAAATAGAGATGCAATGAACACTGTGGTACTTGACTCTTTTTTGAATTATGGTTTTCGAAGGGTATATGCCCAGTAGTGGGATTGCTGGGTTGTATGGTAGTTCTATTTTTAGTTTTATAAGGAACCTCCATACTCTTCTCCATAGTGGCTGTATCAATTTACATTCCCACCAACAGTGCAAGAGGGTTCCCTTTTCTGTACACCCTCTCCAGCATTTATTGTTCGTAGATTTTTTGATGATGGCCATTCTGATTGGTGTGAGGTGATAACTCATGTAGTTCAGATTTGCATTTCTCTAATGATAAGTGATGTTGAGCATCCTTTCATGTGTTTGTTGGCAAACTGTATATCTTCTTTGGAGAAATGTCTATTTAGGTCTTCTGCCCATTTTTGGATTGGGTTGTTTGTTTTTTTAATATTGAGCTGCATTAGCTGCTTGTAAATTTTGGAGATTGATCCTTCGTCAGTTGCTTCATTTGCAAATATTTTCTCCCATTCTGAGGGCTGTCTTTTCGTCTTTTTTATGGTTTCATTTGCTGTACAAAAGCTTTTAAGTTTCGGGCTTTCCTGGTGGCGCAGTGGTTGAGCGTCCACCTGTTGATGCAGGGGACACGGGTTCATGCCCCGGTCCGGGTGGATCCCACATGCCGTGGAGCGGCTAGGCCTGTGAGCCATGGCCACTGAGCCTGCGCGTCCGGAGCCTGTGCTCCGCAACGGGAGAGGCCAGAGCAGTGAGAGGCCCGCGTATTGCAAAAAAAAAAAAAAAAAAAGGCTTTTGCGTTTCATTAGGTTCCATTTGTTTATTTTTGTTTTTATTTCCATTTCTCTGGGAGGTGGGTCAAAAAGGTTCTTGCTGTGATTTATGTCATAGAGTGTTCTGCCTGTGTTTTCCTCTAAGAGTTTGATAGTGTCTGGCATTACATTTAGCTCTCTCATCCATTTTGAGCTTATTTTTGTGTATGGTGTTAGGGAGTGATCTAATCTCATACTTTTACATGTAGCTGTCCAGTTTTCCCAGCACCACTTATTGAAGAGGCTGTCCTTTCTCCACTGTATATTCCTGCCTCCTTTATCAAAGATAAGGTGACCATATGTGCATGGGTTTATCTCTGGGCTTTCTATCCTGTTCCATTGATCTAAATTTCTGTTTTTGTGCCAACACCACACTGTCTTGATTACTGTAGTATCAGTAGTCTGATACTGTATGTTATTTGTTGTTTTTCCCTTGCTGCTTTTAATATTTTTTCTTTGTATTTAATTTTTGAAAGTTTGATTAATATGTGTCTTGGTGTGTTTCTCCTGGATTTGTCCTCTATGGGACTCTCTGTGCTTCCTGGACGTGATTGACTGTTTCCTTTCCCATATTAGGGAAGTTTTCAACTATAATCTCTTCAAATATTTTCTCAGTCCCTTTCTTTTTCTCTTCTTCTTCTGGACCCCTATAATTCGAATATTGGTGTGTTTAATGTTGTCCCAGAGGTCCCTGAGACTGTCCTCAGTTCTTTTCATTCTTTTTTCTTTATTCTGCTCTGCAGTAGTTATTTCCACTATTTTATCTTCCCAGTCCCCTATCTGTTCTTCTGCCTCAGTTATTCTGCCATTGATTCCTTCTAGAGAATTTTTAATTTCATTTACTGTGTTGTTCATCATTGTTTGTTTGCTCTTTAGCTCTTCTAGGTTCTTGTTAAACGTTTCTTGTATTTTCTCCATTCTATTTCCAAGATTTTGGATATCTTTACTATCATTACTCTGAATTCTTTTTCAGGTAGACTGTGTATTTCCTCTTCCTTTGTTTGGTCTGGTTGGTTTTTACCTTGCTCCTTCATCTGCTGTGTGTTTCTCTGTCTTCTCATTTTGCTTAACTTACTGTGTTTGGGGTCTTCCTTTTGCAGGCTGCAGGTTCGTAGTTCTTGTTGTTTTTGGTGTCTGCTCCTAGTGGCTAAGATTGGTTCAGTGGGTTGTGTAGGCTTCCTGGTGGAGGGGGCTGATGCCTGTCTTCTGGTGGATGAGGCTGGATCTTGTCTTTCTGGTGGGCAGGACTGCATCCAGTGGTGCGTTTTGGGGTGTCTGTGACCTTATTATGATTTTAGGCAGCCTCTCTGCTAATGGGTGGGGTTGTGTTCCTGTCTTGCTAGTTGTTTGGCATAGGGTGTCCAGCACTGGAGCTTTCTGGTTGTTTAGTGGAGCTGATCTTAGTGTTGAGATGGAGATCTCTGGGAGAGCTTTCACTGTTTGACATTACATGGAGCCGGGAGTTCTCTGATGGACCAGTGTTCTGAACTTGGGTCTCCCACCATAGAGGCACAGGCCTGACACCTGGCCAGAGTACCAAGACCATGTCAGCCACACGGTTCAGAAGAAAAGGGAGGAAAAAAAGAAAGAAGGATAGAAAGAATAACACAATTAAAAAGAAAGTTATTAAATTTAAATTTTTTTAATTAATAAAAATTTTTAAAAATTAAATAAAAATAAAAGGAATTTTTAAAAATAAATTTAAAAAATTAAAAAGTAATAAAAAAAGAGGAAAGAAAGAAGAGCGCAACCAAACCAAAAAAAACCAAATCTACCAATGATAACAAGTGCTAAAAACTATATTAAAAAAAAAAAAAAAGGACAGACAGAACCCTAGGATAGGGTAAAAGTAAAGGTATACAGACAAAATCACACAAAGAGGCACACACATACACACTCACAAAAAGAGAAAAAGGAAAAAAGTATATATAACTATATATTTTTAGAAAAGGAAGAGAGCAACCAAATCAATAAACAAATCTACCAATATTAATAAACTCTAAATACTAAAATAAGGTAAACATAAAACCATAAACCAGTCAGTCGCATACTGCAAACCCCAAGTCTACAGTTGCTCCCAGAGTCCACTGCCTCAATTTTGGGATGATCCGTTGTCTATTCATGTATTCCACAGATGCAGGTACATCAAGTGGATTGTGGAGATTTCATCCGCTGCTTCTGAGGCTGCTGGGAGAGATTTCCCTTTCTCTTCTTTGTTCGCACAGCTCCGGGGGTTCAGCTTTGCATTTGGCCCCGCCTCTGCGTGTAGGTCGCCTGAGGGCACCTGTTCCCCATCCAGACAGGATGGAGTTAAAGGAGCCGCTGATTAGGGCGCTCCGGCTCACTCAGGCCGGGCGGGGGGGGGAGGGAGGGGTACGGATGTGGGGCGAGCCTGCGGTGGCAGAGGCTGGTGGGACGTTGCACCAGCCTGAGGCGCGCCGTGCGTTCTCCCAGGGAAGGTGTCCCTGGATCCCGGGACCCTGACAGTGGCGGGCTACACAGGCTCCCAGGAGGGAGCAACATATTTATTTTTGTTTGCAAATATTTCATTATAGGGACCAACCCAAATGTTATAGGATGTTTAACATCCTTGAGCCTCACCCATTAAGGGCTGCTTGAGCTCTCATCATGACAAACACATTTCAAACTGCCCCAGGAGGTGGCTGAACCCCACTCTCAGCTGAAGGTGCTCATACATCCCCTGACCTTGGGACGAGCTTAGGCATCTCTTCTCCCATGGTCCCAACCCATCATGCCTCTCTTTGACCTTTTTTTTTTAAAAATTATTTACTTATTTATTTCTGGCTGCGTTGGGTCTTCGTTGCTATGTGCGGGCTTTCTCTAGTTTCGGCAAGCGGGGGCTACTCTTTGTTGCGGTGCTCGGGCTTCTCACTGCAGTGACTTCTGTTCTGGTGGAGCATGAGCTCTAGGCACGCGGGCTTCAGTAGTTGCAGCACATGGGCTCAGTAGTTGTGGCTCGCAGGCTCTAGAGCACAGGCTCAGTAGTTGTGGCACACAGGCTTAGTTGCTCCGCGGCATGTGGGATCTTCCTGGACCAGGGCTCGAACCCGTGTCCCCTGCATTGGCAGGCGGGTTCTTAACCACTGCACCACCAGGGAAGTCCTCCCTTTGACCTTACATTTGATTTTATGATAAAATTATTCACTGTCATGTCTGTTGAGGGAGATAGTGAATAAGTAAATTATAAATGTTCTCAATCAGTATTCATTACCTGCATGCAACTGTCGACTGAAAAAAAACAAACGTACAACGTGAGAGTTGTGAGTGAAGTTTTATTTGGGGCCTAATGAGGACTGTAGCCCAGGAGACAGCCTCTCAGAGAGGTCTGAGGAACTGCTTTGAAGACATAGCGGGGAGGTTAGTATATACATATGACTTTAGCAAAGAGGGGATCCATGCAATCAAGCACACGTTTTGGCAGAAGGTTGCTGCTAGTCACGAGGAGCAGATGTCTCCTTAATGGTTTTAGTGCTTTTCTAAATTTTTTTTTTTTTTTGGACGCACTGTGTGGCATGTGGGATCTTAGTTCCCTGACCAGGGATCGAACCTTTGCCCCCTGAATTGGAAGCGTGGAGTCTTAACTACTGGACCACCAGGGAAGTCCCTTAGTGTTTTTCTAGATGCGAGAACATGCCAGAAATTGAACTTATAAAATCTTCTCCTGAAAATATCTATCTGAAGGTCTGTTCTGCCTGTTTTCCCAGAGCACAGAGTACCTCCTTCCTGATCTCCACCCCAAACTCTTTTCAGGGTGTGTTGAAGGTCAGCGACTGCAGTGGCTAGTGACTTAATCCTTGTAGGACCAGAGGGAAGGTGACACTTTTTAGTTGGCACCACACGAGAGACATAAAGAGATCCAAAGGAAATTAGGAGAGGTGAGCACTGTCATAGGGGAATCATTCAGTTCAGAGAAAACGAATTCCTTTATCCCCTTGGGACAGGGCCATTCATTTATTCAATCAACAAAGCTGTTAATTCATTACTACATTCCAGGCATTATGTTAGATGCTAGATATATGGAGATAAATAGGATACAGTCCCTGCCTGGAGTTTTTGATCCAACGATGGAGACTGAAATGTGATAAGCCAATTACAACATTAAATGTGTGTTCAAAGCTATGATGGTGGCAAAGAGCCTTAAGGACACTCCTGACGAGTCATGGTGCTCTATTTCTGCAACTATTCAGGGACACCTTGAAGAGGCCTGGGCAATGACTGATCCAAGTTGTAGACTTCCAGCAACTTCCCATCCCAGTCATGGCAAGGAACACAGAGGCCAGAGAGAAACTGGTAAGTTGCCTGGGGTCATGGTGATAGCTTAAGTAAAAACCAAAGGTTACGGGAATCCAGGGACAACTTCCCCGGGAGAAAGCACGGCGTGCCTCAGGCTGGTGCAACGTCCCGCCGGCCTCTGCCGCCGCCGCAGGCTCTCCCCGCACTCCGTGCCCTCCCTCCCCCGACCCCCACCCGCCGCCCGAGTGAGCCAGAGTTCCCGAAGCCGCTGCTCCTTTAACCCCGTCCTGTCTGAGCGAAGAACAGACGCCCTCCAGCGACCTACATGCAGAGGCGGGGCCAAATCCAAAGCTGAGCCCCTGGGAGAACAAAGAAGAGAAAGGGAAATCTCTCCCAGCAGCCTCAGGAGCAGCGGATTAAAGCTCCACAATCAACTTGATGTACCCTGCATCTGTGCAATACATGAATAGACAACGAATCATCCCAAATTAAGGAGGTGGACTTTGAGAGCAAGATTTATTATTTTTTCCCCTTTTCCTCTTTTTGTGGGTGTGTATGTGTATGCTTCTGTGTGAGATTTTGTCTGTATAGCTTTGCTTCCACCATTTGTCCTAGGGTTCTCTCCATCCGTTTTGTTGTTGTTGTTGTTGTTTGTTTTATTTTATCTTACTTTATTTTATTTTACTTTATCTTCTTTCTTTTTTTCCTTCCTTCCCTCCTTCCTTCCTTCCTTCCTCCCTCCCTCTTTTCCTTCTTTCTTTCTTTCTTCCTTCCTTCCTTTCTTTCTTTCTTTCTACTTCTACTAATTCTTTCTTTCTACTTTTTCTCCCTTTTATTCTGACCCGTGTGGATGCAAGGCTCTTGGTGCTACAGCCAGGAGTCAGTGCTGTGCCTCTGACGTGGGAGAGCCAACTGCAGGACACTGGTCCACAAGAGACCTCCGAGATCCACATACTATCAAACGGTGAAAATCTCCCAGAGACCTCCATCTCAACACCAGCACCCAGCTTCACTCAACGACCAGCAAGCTACAGTGCTGGACACCATATGCCAAACAACTAGCAAGACAGGAACACAACACCACCCATTAGCAGAGAGGCTGCCTAAAATCATAATAAGTCCACAGACACCCCAAAACACACCACCAGACGTGGACCTGCCCACCAGAAAGACAAGATCAAGCCTGATCCACCAGAACACAGGCACTAGTCCCCTTTGCCAGGAAGCCTACACAACCCAATGAACCAACCATAGCCGCTGGGGACAGACACCAAAAACAATGGGAACTACGAACCAGCAGCCTGCAAAAAGGAGACCCCAAACCCAGTAAGATAAGCAAAATGAGAAGACAGAAAAACACACAGCAGATGAAGGAGCAAGATAAAAACCCACCAGACCTAATAAATGAAGAGGAAATAGGCAGTCTACCTGAAAAAGAATTCAGAGTAATGACAGTAAAGATGATCCAAAACCTTGGAAATAGAATAGACAAAATGCAAGAAACATTTAACAAGGACCTAGAAGAACTAAAGATGAGACAAACAATGATGAACAACACAATAAATGAAATTAAAAATACTCTAGACGGGATCAATAGCAGAATAACTGAGGCAGAAGAATGGATAAGTGACCTGGAAGATAAAATACTGGAAATAACTACTGCAGAGCAGAATAAAGAAAAAAGAATGAAAAGAACTGAGGACAGTCTCAGGGACCTCTGGGACAACATTAAACGCACCAACATTCGAATTATAGGGGTTCCAGAAGAAGAAGAGAAAAAGAAAGGGACTGAGAAAATATTTGAAGAGATTATAGTTGAAAACTTCCCTAATATGGGAAAAGAAATAGTTAATCAAGTCCAGGAAGCACAGAGAGTCCCATACAAGTTAAATCCAAGGAGAAATATGCCAAGACACATATTAATCAAACTGTCAAAAATTAAATACAAAGAAAACATATTAAAAGCAGCAAGGGAAAAACAACAAATAACACACAAGGGAATCCCCATAAGGTTTACAGCTGATCTTTCAGCAGAAACTCTGCAAGCCAGAAGGGACTGGCAGGACATATTTAAAGTGATGAAGGAGAAAAACCTGCAACCAAGTATACTCTACCCAGCAAGGATCTCATTCAGATTTGAAGGAGAAATTAAATCCTTTACAGACAAGCAAAAGCTGAGAGCTCAGCACCACCAAACCAGCTTTACAACATATGCTAAAGGAACTTCTCTAGGCAAGAAACACAAGAGAAGGAAAAGACCTACAATAACGAATCCAAAACAATTAAGAAAATGGGAATAGGAACATACATATCGATAATTACCTTAAATGTAAATGGACTAAACGCTCCCACCAAAAGACACAGATTGGCTGAATGGATAAAAATTAAAAAGACCCATATATATGCTGTCTACAAGAGACCCACTTCAGACCTAGAGACACATACAGACTAAAAGTAAGGGGATGGAAAAAGATATTCCATGCAAATGGAAACCAAAAGAAAGCTGGAGTAGCAATTCTCATATCAGACAAAATAGACTTTAAAATAAAGACTATTAGAAGAGACAAAGAAGGACACTACATAATGATCAAGAGATTGATCCAAGAAGAGGAAATAACAATTGTAAATATTTATGCACCCAACATAGGAGCACCTCAATACATAAGGCAAATACTAACAGCCATAAAAGGGGAAATCGACAGCAACACATTCATAGCAGGGGACTTTAACACCCCACTTTCACCAATGGAGAGATCATCCAAAATGAAAAAAATAAGGAAACACGAGCTTTAAGTGATACATTAAACAAGATGGACTTAATTGATATTTATAGGACA
Organism: Monodon monoceros; assembly: GCF_005190385.1. Taxonomy (NCBI): domain Eukaryota; kingdom Metazoa; phylum Chordata; class Mammalia; order Artiodactyla; family Monodontidae; genus Monodon; species Monodon monoceros. The sequence goes on along the minus strand of NW_021703785.1, from coordinate 51,998,184 downwards.
TTCCATCCAAAAACAACAGAATACACATTTTTCTCAAGTGCTCATGGAACATTCTCCAGGATAGATCATATCTTAGGTCACAAATCAAGCCTTGGTAAACTTAAGAAAATTGAAATTGTATCAAGTATCTTATCCGACCACAATGCTATGAGACTAGATATCAATTACAGAAAAGGATCTGTAAAAAATACAAACACATGGAGGCTAAACAATACACTACTTAATAACGAAGTGATCACTGAGGAAATCAAAGAGGAAATTAAAAAATACCTAGAAACAAATGACAATGGAGACACGATGACCCAAAACCTATGGGATGCAGCCAAAGCAGTTCTAAGAGAGAAGTTTATAGCAATACAATCCTACCTTAAGAAACAGGAAACATCTCGAATAAACAACCTAACCTTGCACCTCAAGCAATTAGAGAAAGAAGAACAAAAAAACCCCAAAGTTAGCAGAAGGAAAGAAATCATAAAAATCAGATCAGAAATAAATGAAAAAGAAATGAAGGAAACAATAGGAAAGATCAATAAAACTAAAAGCTGGTTCTTTGAGAAGATAAACAAAATTGATAAACCATTAGCCAGACTCATCAAGAAAAAAGGGAGAAGACTCAAATCAATAGAATTAGAAATGAAAAAGGAGAAGTAACAACTGACACTGCAGAAATACAAAAGATCATGAGAGATTACTGCAAGCAACTCTATGCCAATAAAATGGACAACCTGGAAGAAATGGACAAATTCTTAGAAATGCACAATGTGCCAAGACTGAATCAGGAAGATATAGAAAATATGAACAGACCAATCACAAGCACTGAAATTGAAACTGTGATTAAAAATCTTCCCACAAACAAAAGCCCAGGACCAGATGGTTTCACAGGCAAATTCTATCAAACATTTAGAGCAGAGCTAACACCTATCCTTCTCAAACTCTTCCAAAATATAGCAGAGGGAGGAACACTCCCAAACTCATTCTACGAGGCCACCATCACCTTGATACCAAAACCAGGCAAGGATGTCACAAAGAAAGAAAACTACAGGCCAATATCACTGATGAACATAGATGCAAAAATCCTCAACCAAATACTAGCAAACAGAATCCAACAGCACATTAAAAGGATCATACACCATGATGAAGTGGGGTTTATTCCAGGAATGCAAGAATTCTTCAATATATGCAAATCAATCAACGTGATACACCATATTAACAAATTGAAGGAGAAACACCATAAGATCATCTCAATAGACGAAGAGAAAGCTTTCGACAAAATTCAACACCCATTTATGATAAAAACTCTGCAGAAAGTAGGCAGAGAGGGAACTTTCCTCAACATAATAATGGCCATATATGACAAACCCACAGCCAACATCATCCTCAATGGTGAAAAACTGAAAGCATTTCCACTAAGATCAGGAACAAGACAAGGTTGCCCACTCTCACCACTATTATTCAACATAGTTTTGGAAGTTTTAGCCATAGCAATCAGAGAAGAAAAGGAAATAAAAGGAATCCAAATCGGAAAAGAAGAAGTAAAGCTGTCACTGTTTGCAGATGACATGATACTATACATAGAGAATCCTAAGGATGCTACCAGAAAACTACTAGAGCTAATCAATGAATTTGGTAAAGTAGCAGGATACAAAATTAATGCACAGAAATCTCTGGCATTCCTATACACTAATGATGAAAAATCTAAAAGTGAAATCAAGAAAACACTCCCATTTACCATTGCAACAAAAAGAATAAAATATCTAGGAATAAACCTCCCTAAGGAGACAAAAGACCTGTATGCAGAAAATTATAAGACACTGATGAAAGAAATTAAAGATGATATAAATAGATGGAGAGATATACCATGTTCTTGGATTGGAAGAATCAACATTGTGAAAATGACTCTACTTCCCAAAGCAATCTACAGATTCAGTGCAATCCCTGTCAAACTACCACTGGCATTTTTTACAGAACTAGAACAAAAAATTTCACAATTTGTATGGAAACACAAAAGACCCCAAATAGCCAAAGCAATCTTGAGAAAGGAAAAATGGCACTGGAGGAATCAGGCTCCCTGACTTCAGACTATACTACAAAGCTACAGTAATCAAGACAGTATGGTACTGGCACAAAAACAGAAAGATAGATCAATGGAACAGGATAGAAAGCCCAGAGATAAACCCATGCACATATGGTCACCTTATCTTTGATAAAGGAGGCAGGAATATACAGTGGAGAAAGGACAGCCTCTTCAATAAGTAGTGCTGGGAAAACTGGACAGCTACATGTAAAAGTATGAGATTAGATCACTCCCTAACACCATACACAAAAATAAGCTCAAAATGGATTAAAGACCTAAATGTAAGGCCAGAAGCTATCAAACTCTTAGAGGAAAACATAGGCAGAACACTCTATGACATAAATCACAGCAAGATCCTTTTTGACCCACCTCCTAGAGAAATGGAAATAAAAACTAAAATAAACAAATGGGACCAATGAAACTTCAAAGCTTTTGCACAGCAAAGGAAACAACAAACAAGACCAGAAGACAACCCTCAGAATGGGAGAAAATATTTGCAAATGAAGCAACTGACAAAGGATTAATCTCCAAAATTTATAAGCAGCTCATGCAGCTCAATAACAAAAAAACAAACAACCCAATCCAAAAATGGGCAGAAGACCTAAATAGACATTTCTCCAAAGAAGATATACAGACTGCCAACAAACATATGAAAGAATGCTCAACATCATTAATCATTAGAGAAATGCAAATCAAAACTACAATGAGATATCATCTCACACCAGTCAGAATGGCCATCATCAAAAAATCTAGAAAGAATAAATGCTGGAGAGGGTGTGGAGAAAAGGGAACACTCTTGCACTGGTGGTGGGAATGTGAATTGGTACAGCCACTATGGAGAACAGTATGGAGGTTCCTTAGAAAACTACAAATAGAACTACCATATGACCCAGCAATCCCACTACTGGGCATATATCCTGAGAAAACCATAATTCAAAAGGAGTCATGTACCAAAATGTTCATTGCAGCTCTATTTACAATAGCCCAGAGATTGAAACAACCTAAGTGTCCATCATCGGATGAATGGATAAAGAAGATGTGGCACATATATACAATTGAATATTACTCAGCCATAAAAAGAAACGAAATTGAGCTATTTGTAATGAGGTGGATAGACCTAGAGTCTGTCATACAGAGTGAAGTAAGTCAGAAAGAGAAAGACAAGTGCCGTATGCTAACACATATATATGGAATTTAAGAAAAAAAAATGTCATGAAGAACCTAGGGGTAGACAGGAATAAAGACACAGACCTACTAGAGAATGCACTTGAGGATATGGGGAGGGGGAAGGGTGAGCTGTGACAAAGCGAGAGAGAGGCATGGACATATGTACACTACCAAACGTAAGGTAGATAGCTAGTGGGAAGCAGCCACATAGCACAGGGAGATCAGCTCGGTGCTTTGTGACCGCCTGGAAGGGTGGGATAGGGAGGGTGGGAGGGAGGGGAGACGCAAGAGGGAAGAGATATGGGAACATATGTATATGTATAACTGATTCACTTTGTTATAAAGCAGAAACTAACACACCATTGTAAAGCAATTATACTCCAATAAAGATGTAAAAAAAAAAAAAGAAGAAAAGAAAATGAGGTGATTGGTTCCACAGTGTCTGCAAATCTGGGAAAGACAATTTATCATACCCATCAGATTAGCAAAAATATAGTCAGCAATTTCAAGGGATGCCAAGGATGTGGGAAATTAGTACAACCACACTAGAGGCAAACTGGCCATTTCTAGTAAAGTAGAAAATGTACATGCCGCATAATCCAATAATTTCACTTCCAGCTATATATTCTAAGGAAATTCTTCCACATATTCATGAAGAGATATGCACAAGGATGCTGATACAGCATACAAAATAGCAAAACACAGAGCCCAATTTAAATGTCAATTAATAGAGAAACATGAATAAAATGTGGTGTATTCATATAACTAAACACTGTAAATCCATTCCAGCACAAAAATTACAATCCATAGATGGATCTTAGAAGCACAGTATTCACAGTAAAATAAGTAACTTTTAGAAAGATACATACAAAATCGTGTCATTTATATAAATGTACCTAGAACACACAGAACTATAGTATTTATTGTCTAGGGTCGTAAGTACGTCTAATAAGGTTAAAATCATGGACTGGGAAACAAAAAACAAAAAAAACCCACAGGTTAAATTCAAGTCCTGGAACTGTAGAGCCCAGCAATAAGCAGGCACCTTATGCCAAAGGACAATCCATCTTATGACCTGACGAGATAACGCTTGCTTGTCTTCTCTATGAGGCCAGCTGAAACATTAGCCTCTCTGTTGCTTAATGACGCAGTTGTTATTGTTGCTTTCCAAAATGAAGCATCACACGGACATACAGACATATGTGCTGAAAGTATGGCCTCTGCCAATGAAATACGTGTCAAAGCAAGCTCTTCCCCTGAATGAATTCACTTATCAGTGTCACTCCACCCACCAACTGTTAAGAAATAAGGGTCCAGGAATGGTAACATGACCGTATAACGATGTATAAAATGCACATTGTGAATTAGTCCTCGAAGATGAAAGGTTGTGTGCTCGGAAGTACTTAAATCTTTGTTGAAATTGCAGATTTCTCCTGCTTGAACTGGAGACGCTGGGTGTGATTCATCAGGGCCTCACGCCTCTTGAGACTTCAGACATGCTGAGCAATGACCCAATAATCCCAGAGGAAGATGAGCCCAACTGCTCTCTGAATTTTCAGAAACTCAGTACATGGATCCACTAGGAGAGCAAGGTTGTAATAGCTCCTCGTGGTGGCCCATGGTGTCAGAAGTTTCCAGCCCAGGACTTGGAATTAATCGACACTGCATCAACGACTTTGTCTATAGATTGATCTGGGGCCTCGTCCCTCACGGAGCTTTATGTGAGCATCACTGAGCCCAGGCAAAACGGGGAGCTATGCGCATGTGTGCATGTGTGTATTCATGGGTACTTGTGTGTGCCCCTCCTCTGCTATGAAGCCCTTATGTGTAAACCCTTCAGGCACAGAAAAGGAAATTCATCCAAACGAGACAATAAGGAATTTGAACGTACTCTGTAAATCCTAAAACACAAGGTAATGATAGTTGTTAGTTACCATTTTATTACTAGCGCCCATTTAAAATCTCTGCTTGTCACAAGTAGTTTATCATGAAAAACATATAAAGAGGAGAATTTTTTTATTTAAAAAGCTGCAACTTGACTTCCTCTGAGGACAAAAGAGCTGTCTGTGTTCAAGAAAATACCTTACTGGGGATATTCGGTGCAGAGGTAAAGCCTCAAGGACTTTGTCATAAGCAGACAGAGGAATAAAGGTAAGGGACGAGGCAATCAGAAAAGAGAGAAGGTGAGGCTATAGGGACTGTGGAGTTCAAAGAACTTTTAAGAACTGGATGTCATATTTCAATCTAAGTTGTGTAGCACTGTACTATAAATCCCCCTCCTTGCCCTACAATGTCAGAAAGCCATCTGCATATCCAACCTTAGAGATCAGACGTATTTGGGAAAGTAGAGAAAGTAGGGTGGTATTGAGCATGGGGTGGCACTGAGCATGGTGGCAGTGTAGAAAACAACCAGAGAGCATGAGATGGCAAGACAGTCCCTGGAATTGGCCCCTTAGCTACCGCAGAAATTCAGAGCCATGGTTGCTAGAAGAAATGGGGCAGAGCTAATGGTAACACTGTGTGTCTGGCCCTGTTCTTAGTGCTTTACTTGCAATGGTTCATTGAATCATCACCCCAAATTTATAAAAATATTATTATGCCTATTTTACAGACAAAGAAACAGAGAGGTTAAGTCACCTGCACAAGATCACACAGTGAGTCAGAGTACCCAGATGTGGGATCTGGGCAGATGGACTCCCTGGGCCCATATTTTTGTTCACAGTGCTCTGAAGCCAATGCCATTCGAATCTCAAAAGTCACAAGGATCCCAGCTGACATCTGGGCTGCAAATTTCTTGTGAGTAACAGTTTTCAAACTAATGGAGTCAGGGGCCAGGCCATATTTTGATTTTGTTGTGAGTCTGCTGGTACTCTTGGGAACCATATGTCAAGTCAGGTCTCACAAACAAGCCCCAGCAGCCTGTGGAGGTGAGAGCCCACTGGGATGGCCTTTCCATGAAGGCCATGCATCATTCCCATTTCTGGGGGCCAGACCAGTGCTGGCCAGAGTATGACGGGAAAGAGAAGAACTGATCGTGGTCTAGGACAGGTGCAGACCAGATCCAGAAAACTCCCAAGGAAGCCTGTTCAAGTTTAGATTAACCTCCAAGATCCAGGCAGTGTTCACAGCTAGGATCTCTGTTCTTGGCTTGGAATGATGGACTTGGGAAACCTGAGTAGGCCAACCAAAGCAGGATGGGTCCCTAGGAGCCTGGAGTGGTCGGTGGGGGGCACAGCATGTGCCCCCAAACACCAGGGAACAGGAGACAAATTGTATCAGAGAGATATAGTGGAGTCAGGCCAGCAAAGCAGTGAGGATCTGAGGAGGGAAGAGGAAGACAAGAGTGTGGGTGAGATATGGGAGACAGACGGACGGGGCATGCCGAGGTCAAGGTGTTTGTGTTTCTGGTCGTTTGGCGTGGGAAGGCTCAGGTCAGGAGTGACAACGGTGATTACGTGGCTGCACTTGATTCTTCAGGAACCCTGCCTTGCTTTGCCTCTTGCATGTTCAAGCTTTCCGGTTTAGACCTGTGGGTCCACAATCGGCCATCAGCCAACCCTGCTTCCAAAGGAAGTGTCCTCTGGAAATGAAAGGAGCGTTTCTTAAAACCCTCTTGAGAATCGTGAGGTTAAGAGAATTGGGAAGATGAAATGATAGTGAGATGAGAACAGCGTTGGAGGCGGGGAGGTAGATCAGTGGGCTTGACACAGGAGTCATCTCAGGGGCTTATGAAAGCCCAGTGCTGCCTGGCACTGCCAGCTTCCTCACCGATGGCTACCGTTGCTCTATCAGAAATGTATCCTCTTTCCAGTGGCCTTCTTCAGGGCTCTAGCACAGAGGTTTCTGGAACATATCAATCCCCCTGCCCTGAACCTGTAGCCTTAGTTCCCTGGTTACCCAAAAATGGCTGGAATGCCTGAGGTCTTATGATTATTCGGCAACTGGGGAAAGGGGGTGGGAGAGTAGATGTGAGGGACCGTTCTCCCCTTCTCCTCTACTGCTAATACTTCCCATCCTAGGGAACAATCAGAGGCCATCAAATGAGCAATAGAAACTAATATAGGTTTAATGAAACGGGGGCCCTGGATTGACAGTGCTTTGTTTTAAGGACTCTCTGTGCTTTATTAATAACTTGCTACTCCCCAGGAAGGGAAAACAGATGGTTTATCTGTTTCCAAGTCAGGGGTTGAAGGACTAAGATCAATAAACATGGCCCCACGGCAAACACTGCTATCTGGCTACACTCCACATTCCTCCTCCCTTTGCCCGCCTCCCACTATAAAGAGTGAAAATGCTAGAGACTCATGTTCCAAGCCCCCTTTCCAACTAAAGGTGGTGCTAACAGAACTATGCTGGGAGGTCTCTGGGAAGTATTTTCCCTCCCTCATCAAAGGAGGGAGGCACACAAGGAGAACGCTCTTATGTGACCCTCCTTGCTGCTTTTTGGACACGGTCAGGGGAGGATATAGTGCCTGGAGCGGTGGCAGCCATCTTGTGACCATGAGGAGAAAGCCAAAAACAGATGAGATGACAATCTAGTGTCTTGATGTCATAGAAATGCTAAATGCTTACCCAGGACCCACCTACCTACCTCCAGATTTCTTGGTGAGTAAATAAAAACATATTTATTGCTTAAGCCCCTGCTATTTAGGTTTTCTGCTACTTGTAGCAAAACATATTCTTTGTAAATTTAGTTGCAGTCAACAGAGCAGCGCAAATAGTATAAAGTATTAGAAAGATGGATGTCTATACCTAACAAATAATTGTGTTACAAAAACTATATAGAGATATGATAAATAGATAGACAGATAGAGAGAGATATGAATTCCCAAGAGAGAGAGGTGAGTTCCCAAGAAAGGATTTGGCATCAAGCTTTGGAGGGTGAGTGTCAAGTTCAGTGGATCCTCATTTATCTACCCCTGAGATTTTGGTGGTGCCTGCTATGCTCACATATCCAGCCTATCTTGACTTGGTAGAGATTCTGTAAAAGCAAATAAAGGACTCTGATTTAGCCTCTAGGGATCGAGCTGAGTAGGTGGGTGGGACATGGGGGTGGGTCAGGAAATGCTTCCCTGAGATAGTGATAATTGAGGTGACAGGAGAAGGCTGAGTAGGCGATGTCCCGGTGAAGGGAGAATGAAGAACACTAAACTCAGAGGAGGCAGAAGAGGGGACGGTATCACCTCTGAAGAATTGAAAGACAGGCAGCAGGGCTGAGCGCTGAAGGGAGGAATAGTCTGGGGTAGGTGAAGCTCATGAAGCAGGCAGGATCCTTGGAAGCCTCGTTAACAATATTAGTCTTCATCAGAAGAGTGGAAAGCCACTGAAGAATTTAAATTAATTGGTGCTTTAATGTGTATTTTAAAATATTTATTATTGGGATTTCCCTGGTGGTCCAGTGGTTAAGACTCCACGCTTCCGACGCAGGGGGGCCCAGGTTCGATCTCTGGTGGGGGAATTAAGAGCCCACCTGCTGTGGGGTGTGGCCAAAATAAATAAATATATATATATTTTTTTTAATGCTTGCTATTGAGTTAAGGCTGAGATTATTTAGCTGCCTCGGCAAGCTGGCAACAGAATTGCGAGACTGGTGATAGACTGTGAGAACTGTTGTCAGAAGAGGTTCCTTCTCCAGATCTGATGGTTGTGGAAAATCCCCCAGGTCCCTCTGCTGTTCATCACCAGCAAACACTTGAGGAGCCCTGACAGTGAACTGGATGCCGGTCTGGGCTGGATATACGTCTAGTGCTGTGTTTGTATAAGAATAGTTTTAACATATGCTGGCTCATGGCATCAACACTTTATCAGAGGAATAAATGGAAAGCTATTCTGGGTTGAGAGGGTAAAGAGATCAGTTTATGGAAAAGAGAGCCTCCTTATACGCATACTCTGTAAACTACAGATCAAAAGCCAGAAGAGGGGTGTCAACCATGAATAATGAAATCACGCATCCAAAGGTCTGGATGGAATCAGACATCCTGATGAGTTCCTTTTAAGGAAAAATTAAGGCTTTTGCCTAGTGCTGAATGCTTTGAAATTAAGTGCTCTGAAGGCAGAGCAAGGTAGCTCTCACATTCAGTGGGCTCATTTAAACAGTGCACCCTGGAATGTCTCACCAGCCAAGCGGGGAGAGAGTGGCTTTCAGTGCATCTGATGGACACTTTAATCTCCAATAATCTGGTTGCTCCATGATGTCAGGCGGTTAGAGACTGAGCTGACCTTACCTGAAGACCTTTACTTTGGACTAAAAACTCCAGTCCACATCTTAACCGAGAAAACTCCCAGTGCGGTGAAATTTTCAGAAAAACACAACCCAGTCGCCACCAGAGCCACAACCATGCCTCAGGGAAGTACATTTGTGAACTCCCACTCACTCCCCAGCCTTTACTCTGCACCCCTGTCTCCTTTCCACCCTCAGCTCTAAAGAACAGCAAATGCTGAAGGAGGGAGACCCACCGTCCGGTGGGCCTGGTACCATCCTGGTTTTAGCACTGAAGGTCCTGCATCCAAGGCACCCTACCAGTCATGGGCAAACTGGGACGGTCGGTCACCACACTGAGGTTCCCAGCGCTCTCTGATGGACACGTGCCCTCTCAGCAGCTCTGGACGTGTGTTAGCCCCTGTGCTTCGAGAAGCCTCTCTGCCCCTGGGCTTCCTCTCCCCCTCTCATCTCTCCTTCCTTTACCTCCTGTCTCTGCTGACACTTCCCTTCCAACCTCTACAAAGCCATTGCTTCTCAAGATTCTGTCCTTAGCTTACTTTCTTTCTCTCTTCACTTCATGTTGGGTTGAATGGTGTCCCCTCAAATTTGTGTCCACTTAGAACCTCAGAATGTGACCTTGTTTGGAACTAGAGTCTTGGCAGATGTAATTGGTTAAGATGAGGTTGTGGACAAAGAATGGTGCCACCCCGGGTGGTGCACCCTGAGGGGAACTCAGGATAGAGTAGAACAGGACACTGGCCCTAGATACTTAAGGTGAAGATCAAAGGAATAATTTCAGTGAGCCCAGATTCTTGCATCTTCCCACACACAGAAAAGCACTAAAATCATTAACTTGAGATATCTGGGTTTTGTCATTAGCAGTAATCTTTCAATGTCAGGCTACATTTTTTATCCCGGCAACCACTCCTCTATATCCTGGCTGCTTCCCCTGCTTCTCTTGGGGGCAGTTCCTCAGAGGTGTCTGAGAGGCTGTCTCCCAGGCTGAAAACCTCAGTAAGGTCCCCGAGTAGAATATAACTTGCAACTTTTAGGTTGTGCTTCTTTCTTTCTTTCTTTTTCAGTTGACAAGGTCATACTGGATTAGGAAGGGTCTTAAATCCAGGATGACTAATTTTTTTCTTTTTTGGCCATGCCATGCAATTTGCAGGATCTCAGTTCCCAGACCAGGGATTGAACCCGGGCACCAGCAGTGAAAGCACTGAGTCCTAACCACTGGACCGCCAGGGAATTCCCACTAATGTCCTTATAAGAAAAGGAGAGGACACACACAGATAGACAGACACAGAGGGAAGAAGGCCACATGACAACAGAGGCAGAGATTGGAGTGGTGCCACCACAAGCCAAGGAGCACCAGCAATTGCCAGTGTTAAAAACAAGACAACAGGGCCTCCCGGGTAGCGCAGTGGTTGAGAGTCCGCCTGCCGATGCAGGGGACACGGGTTTGTGCCCCGGTCCGGGAAGATCCCACATGCCGCGGGGCGGCTGGGCCCGTGAGCCATGGCCGCTGAGCCTGCGCGTCCGGAGCCTGTGCTCCGCAATGGGAGAGGCCACAGCAGTGAGAGGCCCACGTACCGCAAAAAAAAAAAAAACACAAGACAACAGGCCCCAAATGGAGTCACTTATGCTAAACCCTATGTCACTAAAAAGAGATTTAATACTTAATTGCAGTTTCAGCCTCTTCCAGAAATGGAATCTTAAACCAGCCAATCAGGAATCACCTGTTCAGCTCTAGTGAGGTCATCTGCTATGCGGACCCCTGCCTTCCCCTAAAAGAAAGTAACCTTGCAACAACCAATCCCTTTTTTGTCTAATATAACTTCCTTGTTCCCGCTCCCTTCTGCCTATAAAAGTCTCTCATTTTGTACGTCTCCTCGGATCTCCTTTCTGTCTGCTGCATGGGACGCTGCTCCATTCATAAATCACTGAATAAAGCCAATAAAGGTCTTGAAAATTTAGTCAGTTGAATTTTGTTTTTTTAACACCAGCAGCTGTCAGAGGTAGGAAGAGGCAGGGAAGAATTCTCAGGAACCTTCAGAGGGTGCATGGCCCTCGTGACAACTTGATCTCAGACTTCTAGCCTCCTGAACTCTGACAGACTAAACTTCCACTGTTTTATGTCACCCAGTTTGTGATAATTTGTTACAGTAAACCTAGGAAACACAACCACCTTCTTAAATAATTTAATTTAATCTTCAAGGTGGCAAGTCCATCTACATGCCTGTGACATCTAGTTCTTAAGTGCTGGCTGGGAGCTCTCTCCTGAGTTCTAGATCTGGTTTCCAAGCGCTGGCTCCAAGTTCCAGCAGACACAACGGGTCTCAGTGCCCTGTGCACTGTCTGTGTAACATGTCCAGCACTGAACTGATCTCTGCCACGTACCTAGTCTCCCCTCAATAATTTTTTAATCTAGGTCAGTGGCATCGCCAAACACCTGCCTCCCCAGCCTTAAACCTTGATGTTACCCTTGATTATTCCTCTTGTTTCTCCTCTCTCTACATTCATCTTACCATTAAAATGTCACAACTTTCCCTTAGAAGCTTCTCTCTGTAGAGTGTTGGGTGAAGTTATCATCAAGTGATCTTCCCAGCTACATTTCAGACATGTGTCTCATCTTGTCCGGGACACTGGGGCACCAGGCAAGTGGGGGAGATCCAGCCAGAGTAAGTCTGGCTAAAAGGTTTGTGTGACTTTGTGAGGGTATAACCTACATATTCCTGGCTTCATTAGCCTGTGATTATAAAACAAGGTCACACTTGCCTTTTATAACCCAAATTGTTATGGCAGGAGACCTTGTCCTGCTTGCCTGCAGGAAACATTTCTTTCTCAAAGTGCCCTCCTGCTATTTCCAGAAGTCCCTAGAGGGATGTCTCATCTAAATTCACAAATCAAACTGGCACCTGCTGGCATCAGAAAGTGTGTTAGTCCGGGCCATTTGGGCCATACGTGTCAGAGACCATCACAGACTAGCTTACGGAAGACAAGAGAATAAGCGGCTCCCGTTATTAAGAAGGACGCTGAGGGTTTTCCTGTAACTGAAGTAGCAGTGGAGGGTCCAGGACCTCAAGGACCAGAAGCAGTGTTCAGTGCCTCCACGACACTTCCCTCTGCTCCTGTCTCTCATTTCTGCTGTCTTGGCTCTCCTTGATGTACTGGCTTCAGTTTCTCTCCTCGCCCACGTGGCACAGAACATGGCTACATGAATCAACCCCAGGGACAGACTCTGATGAACTCTTCGTGCATCTCCCACCCAAGCCTGGGCTGATCGTTGTGTCCAGGGAAAGGGAGCACATGGCCATTTCTGCAGCTAGGAGGCAAAGTCGGTACTGGGAGAAAGAGAGCGACAGCCCAGATCCGTAGCTACCACAGGCCGCTACACGTGTGTCTTCCTCTGTCATCCTCTCTGTGTGTCTGTGTCCACTGCCTCCAAAGCCACACGGTAAAGCCTCGTCAGTGCCAATAAGACCCACAGCACGAGCTGAAGGCCCAGGTGACAAAGCACATCACCCGGAAGAGGAGGGCATTCTTTTATGCGAAAACTCATAGTCTGATACCCAAGGACCCCGGTGAAGTCAGCAGTTATGTGCAGCACCGGATGAGGGAGGGAGGAGCACGAAGGAAGTTGGTGCCAATGTCTAGGGTATGGATCTGTGTGAGGAGGTGGAAGTTATCAGAACAAGGTCAAGGACCACGTACCAAGGCTACCCTTAAGGACAGCTGTTCAGGCAGCACCAAGTGAGACAAAGAGTTGGAAAGTCAAGGTCACACCAGCAGGTGGAGTCTTGTTGCCTCAGGATTTTTTTTTAAGGGTTGGGATGTGTGTGTGTGTGTGTGTGTGTGTGTGTGTGTGTGTGTGTGTGTCCTTACGGGACTGAATAATCCAAGTGAATAAGCCAACCAGCTCTAGATGGATTCAAGATTCTGTAACTTTAGAATCTCTTGACTCTGCATGTCCTCAAAGCATCAGGTCATCAGGCCCCGTTGTCACTTCTCGTCAGCAGCCACAGTGCAGCACGCTGCCTCATTTGGATTAGGGACAGCGGGGAGCCAGGTGGGGTGGGACTAGAGCATGTAAGCAGTACTGCCCGATCCTGGAGCAGGAGCCCTGGTACCACCCTTTGGCCTGGGTCGATTGTCATAGAATACGAGGCTAGCGGCTCTACCGTAGCCCATGCTGGTCTAATACAGTCCTGGTCCAATGACCCTCCCATTGCCTGAGCCTTGACTGTAGCAAGTCAGTGAAGCCAAAGTTAGCAGCCACGGCTGATTTAAAAAGACCAATTAGAATTATTCTCACTTGCGGCATGAAACACAAGTGACTGTGCTCACCGAGAGAGGCTCGGGGAATAGAAGTCTGTGGCTTGACAGAGTGTAATTAACATATCACCCACACAATGCCCAAAGATGGAGTCCACAGCACGCCACGATGACTCCCAGGAAACACACTGCAATTGTATCATCCCATCCAAATGCACTGGGACGAGAATTTATGTGTCTGGATGAAAGTCAAGGAAGATTAAGAAGGGCTTATGCCAGAGGCAGCTTCCCTGACCAGCATGAGGAGGCAGGACGCGAGGGGAACTAGAAGGGTCTGGTCAAGTACATAATTCCACAGCCATACAATAGAACATGATGCATAATTAGGCGTTACACTGCAGAAGAGCAAATAATGACATGAAAAGTGTCCACAATATACCATGAAAAGAACAGAATATGAAAACGGAAAAAAAAAAGCATAATCTTGGGATTCTCAAATGTTTATTATCTTTTGTGTGCCTTTTTTGTATTTCTAAATTTTTTCTTTGAACCTGGGTTACTTGTAAAAGGAGGAAATCTCGATTGGCACTCTTTGAAAAAACACCACCACCACTAAATGTCAGAAAGATCTTTCTCAAGCTAGGAGATTTCTTTTTAATTATTCCTGCCCTTCCCTCCCCATTCCCTGGCACTGAATCCTGCCCAGGAGTCTTTCCTGAAAAGTCAAGTCCTTTTCCCTTAATAGTTGGGGCCACCAGGGGGCAGAAAGTCCCAGGGCGGACTCTGATATGGGACAGTCACACACACACACACAAGAGAGAGGAATTTCAATGGGGACTTGAAAAATAAACTCCTTAACTTAATGGTGTTCTATAAAAACCAATTACTGAAGAAAATAAATTATAACAAAAGCCACAAGGCAAAGGCTGGCCATCTGTTGTGAGTGTCATAAAGGAGATTTCTGCGTGTGGAACTTGGTTGAGGCAAATTTTCTCCAAGGACTCCTCCGAAACTCAAGTTCTATGAAATAGTGAGTCCCTAAAAAAGGAAGTACAGGGGACAAAATGAGGGAAAACACGCCACTCTGCTTTGATATATATTCTGTGATTTCTAATACCACTGCTTGCTCAGCCTCAGGTTGGTAAACTGGCCCTTTTTTTTTTTAAGTTCCAAAAAACATACCCAGTTATATAGTCTGTTTCTCCTTGGAGAAAAGCTGGCCGTCGCCATGCTTCAGTCTCCTTCTCTCTCTCTCTGTCCCTTGGCCAGTTCTGATGGCAAATCGCCCCTTCTCTCTGCCAGCCCACTCAGCCTGATTTGTGGTATGAAGCTTTTGTTAACCACCAGATGCTCAAAGGAGAGTGTCCTCTTTGAAAAGGGCTCAACTTCACTCCTTCTCATTCCTGGACCCTGATCTCTCTGGGGGAGGCATCGAATCCCACAGAGCAGCTGGCGGCTGTGTCTCAATTCACAATGCAATGGGAAAGCAAAGCAGCACAGCTCATGCTGGGAGATTCAGCTCTTCATGCTATGCGCCTATATATTTTAAGCCAATATGTTTACATATAGTAGTGTGGGTTGGAGGAGTTACCAGATCTAAAATAGATTTTTTTTTTCCCCTGGCATGTTTGTGGGAAAGGAAGAAGGAAGGGGGAGCTAGTACTGGCTGACAGCCAAGAGGAACATTGGAGGTGCTTATCTCAACGCATCTCACGCTTCTCAAGAGCTGCATTTTATAGAGTGGGACCTGAGCATCTTAGCTGCTCAAATATCTTGCCCAGGGTTAGGCAGCCTATAAGTGGCAAAGCAAGCGTTAGAACTGGGGTTGTCCGTTTCTTAAGGTTTATTTAAGCAACTGAAAAGCTACGATTTTGTTAAATGTTTCTGAGTGTCACATCATTTGAAAAAAATGGTAATGAGTGGATGTGCAGGTCAGGCTTGTACCTCAACAATGTTTCAGTTTAAATTTCAAGTTACATGTAATTAAATTGTATAATTCAGAATATAATGATGCCACTGTATTAGCAAGATAGACACACTTAGTGATGCTTACTACTGAACACAAAAGAGCCATTTAATTTAAACAAGATAATTCAAATGTTTGCTTGCCTAAAGCTCATAAGGTGCCATTTCATTAAATCATGTTTTCATTTATGTAAGATGACTGTTATATCAAAGCAATTTTATTGTTATAGAAGTTAGAATAGTATGGTGGATTATTATTAAGTGATGAACATATAATGAAAAATACTTTTTAGGATAAAATACACTGGGCTATATTAATTTGTTTAATCGTTTAATAAATAACAGCTGAGCACTTGCTATGTTCTAGGCACAGTTCTAGGTGCCTGAGATACAGCAGATCTCTTCCACTGAGCAAGTGGAGGGAAACAGAAATTATAAGAGGCTGGATAATGGCCCCCAAAGATATCAGCTCCTAATCCCTGGACCAGAACACATGTCAAGGCAGAGTGGCGTGTTTTGCCTCATTTTTTGCCCCGTATTTCCTTTTTTATGGACTCACTATTTCATAGAACTTGAGTTTCGGAGGAGTCCTTGGAAATAATTTGCCTCAACCTCCTTCCCCATGCAGAAATCTCACTGTAAATGTCACCTTACATGGAAAGAGGGTCATTGTAGATGTGATTAAATTAAGGGTGTTGACATGGGGAGATTATCTTGGATTATCAGAGTGGATCCCAAATGCAATCACATGTATTCTTCTAAGAGGGAAACAGAGGGAGATTTTGACAGTGTCACACAAAGGAGGTGATGTGAAGATGGCACAGAGAGAAGACGTTGGCCTTGAAGACGGGAGTGATGCAGCCACAAGCCAAGGAACGCCAGAGGCCACCAAAACATGGAAGAGGGAAGAACAGATTCTCCTAGAATAAAATAATGCCATTTTCAGCAACATGGATGGACTTAGAGATTATCACACTAAGTGAAGTAAGTCAGACAGAGAAAGACAAGTATCATATATCATTTATATGTAGAATCTAAAATATGACACAAATGAATTTATCTATGAAAGAGAAACAGACTCACAGACATAGAGAACAGACTTGTGGTTGCCAAAGGGAAAGGTGGGGGAAGGGTAGGGATGGACCCGGAGTTTGGGTTTAGCGGATGCAAACCATTATATACAGAACAGATAAACAACAAGGTCCTACTGTATAGCACAGGGAACTAATTCAATATCCTGTGATAAACCTAATGGAAAAAGAATGTATATATATGTGTATATATATATATATACATATATATGTACATATATATAACTGAATCACTTTGTTGTACAGCAGAAATTAATACAACATTGTAAATTAACTATACTTCAATAAAATAAATTTTAAAAATAATTAAAAATAAAGCAAAAAAACACAAATGTAAAAGTGATAAAATAATAATACCTCCTTAAAAAGTTTTCCAGGGTCTTCCCTGGTGGTCCAGTGGTAAAGAATCTGCTTTACATAGAGAATGGACTTGAGGATATGGGGAGGGGCAAGGGTAAGCTGTGACAAAGTGAGAGAGTGACCTGGACATATACACAGTACCAAATGTCAAATAGAGAGCTAGTGGGAAGCAGCCGCATAGCACAGGGAGATCAGCTTGGTGCTTTGTGACCACCTAGAGGGGTGGGATAGTAAGGGTGGGAGGGAGGGAGATGCAAGAGGGAAGAGATATGGGGACATAGGTATACGTATAACTGATTCACTTTGTTATAAAGCAGAAACTAACACACCATTGTAAAACAATTATACTCCAATAAAGATGTTAAAAACAACAACAACAACAAAAAGAACAAAGTTAATAGGAAAAAAAACCCAAAACTGAATCCTGGGGATATATGTATACGTATAGCTGATTCACTTTGTTATACAGCAGAAACTAACACAACACTGTAAAGCAAATATACTCCAATAAACATGTAAAAAAAAAAAAAAAAGAATCCGCTTTACAGTGCAGGGGACGGGGGTTCGATCAATCCCTGGTCAGGGAAGTGGGATCCCACGTGCCGCGGGGCAACTAGGTCCCCATGCCACAACTACTGAGCTCGCGTGACTCAACTAGAGAGCCTGCGTGCCGCAAACTACAGAGCCCATGAGTTCTGGAACGCGTGTGCCACAACTAGAGAGCCCATGAGCCCTGGAGCCCACGTGTCACAACTAGAGAGAAACCCGCATGCTGCAACGAAGAAGCCTGCGTGCTGCAACTAAGACCCGATGCAGCCAAAAATAAATTACATAAATAAATAATAAATAAACCTTTCTTTAAAAAAGTTTTCCAAAAAAAAAAAGTTTTCCAAATAACAAAAACAATTCACTCATTAAAAAAAAGGACAGATTCTCCTCTAGAGCCTCCAGAGGGAGTGTGGCCCTGCCGACTGACACCTTGATTTTGGCTGAGTGGTGCTGATTCTGGACTTCTGATCTGCATAACTGTGAAACAATACATTTCTGTGTCACCAAGAGGGCGGTAATTTGTTTCAGCAGCACTAGGAAACTAACACAGACACGCACGCGCACATAAGCATGCAGTGGTGATCAATGCGACCGGGAGAAGTAATCAACGGTGACCGGAGGAATCACTTCAGAGGACACGGTGCAGGCAGGCCGCTCTGCAGCGAGCATTTCAGCAAGAGCCTGTGAGCCCGGAGCATTGCAGAGCCACGTGGTGGCTCACAGGTGGGCGGGGCTCCGGGGGCGTGGGGAGCAAATGGAAGCCAGGGAGATGGACGCAAGGTGGCCCAGGGCACAGGGCTGTGAGATGCTGTCAGAGAGACTGGCTGCAGCCACTTCGGGTAGGGTTTGTCGTACAGAGTAAGGAACTTGGAGTTTAGACTGGTGAGCTGTGAAGACTGGAGGATTTCAGCAGAGAAACGTGATCTGCTTTCCATCAGGGAGAGATCCCCCTGTAAAGAATGGATGGATTGCAGGGCTGACAGGGCTGGGAGCAAAGATGCTGGTGGCTACATCAGTGCCCCATCTGGTTCTGGAAACCAGCTCCTCCTCTGGGCGCCCCTATTTCAGTGACATTAACACTGTTTCCGGAAACCCATGGCAATAAGTTGGGGGATGTTTTCCACATTTCCTTCTACCAGTCTCCTGTTGTCACTACGATCGGGTGGCCTCCGATTCCGTGACAGCCCAACCATCTCTGCCTTTCTGGTGCCATCCCCCCCTTTTGCTCGGGCCCTCCTTGTGGTTTGCCTGGATGAACAGATGAGAGCCCCTGGCTGTACCCCGGTCCCTTCCTTATTAGCTGGGTGATCCTGGATAAGTTACTAAACTTCTCTGCTCCTTAGTTTCATTACATGTAAAATGATGAAAATGGCCATCTCCTTTCATAAGAGTGTCGTGGGGATTAGAGGAGATAACGGATATGAAGCGCTTAAAACCGTGACTATCTTGATGAATCCTACCACCATTATCTTCTCCTTCATCACCACCACATCACCCTAACCTGTCCTCCAGTCCCTCCTCCATGCCATTGCGGGATCAATCTTCTAAAGTTCTGCTCTGATCAGCGCACTCTCTTCCATTACCTTCCATCACTGCAGGATGCCTTCCATGTGAGGTAGGAGCTCCACAGCCTGGCTTTCAGCCCTGGTATCAATACTTGGCCAGTCTTCCCAGCTCCCTCCTTACCCCCTACACCACAGCCAAAGGGTGAACCTCATTTTCCCCAAACATGGGCTAGATTTGCTTTTTTACCTCCAGGCGTCTGAACCTGTGACTTCCTTTCCCGTCCCCCCGCCCCCCCCCCCCCCGTATTTCCCTCCCCAGGGCTGCCTCCCGGGCGTACCCACTGGTCCCTGCCTACATTTAAGCTTTTCAGTCTCGGAAACCTTGAAAACTCTCAATACTCCCCATGTAGTCCCTACCCTTCTCTACCCCGAATACACTCATTTATTTACATCTCCACGTTAGAGTGAACCTGGAGACCCTCGTTCCTGCTGGCTCTCCTCAGGAAAAATCTGGATCAGAACAACTTAATGTGAGGCAGTGCAACAGGCCTGGTGCCACGTCTCCCTCTGTGACAGCGAGCATCTCCTGATGTTTACAGGAAAGAGCTAAATCAGACTCTATGTTCTATCTGTTTCTTTGAGTTTAACCTTCGTTGCTTTTGTTATTATAATCATACATAATGGCCTGCCTCAGGGAACCCTGCCCCTCTGCCGGAATGTTGAACCTAAGTGCCTTTGTACATCCTGACCCTGTCCACCCAAGCATGGCTGCAAGAAAGAAGAAATGAACACATCCCCTCCCCGAGGCTGGCCATTCCAGGGGACATTTGCAAATCTTATGGCCGTTTTACTTTACTTCCTCATCTCCTCCCTCTCTCTATTCTATAAAAGAAACTGGCATCCAAACCCTGATAAGATGGCTGTTCAGAGACACCAGTCTGCCATCTTCTCGGTCTGCCAGCTTTCCAAATAAAGTCGTGTTCCTTGCCTGAGCACCTCATCTCCAATTCACTGGCCTGTCCTGCGGCGAGCAGAGCGAGCTTGAACTCGGTAACACTGATGGCCTCCTGAAGGCCACAGGGCCTGGGAGGGATGGGGCAGTGAGCGTCCACTCTTCCTAAGAGTCAAGGCCCAAAGCAGACAAATGGGAAACACGCCCCTCTCTCCATGCAGGATTCTCAGGTGAGGCTGTGTGCTCTCTGAGGAAAATCTGTGCTTGTCTCGCTCGGTAAACTTCATGAATGACCTAGTAAGGTGGTTAGCCCACCCACATCTCCCCCGGGTCCACAGCCAGGAGTCCTCAGCCCACCCCGTCCAGCAGTCGTGATGGTGGAGAAGGAAACATCATGGCACACCTAGGCTAAGATGTAGGTTAAAAGATTCCCAAAGTGGGCTTCCCTGGTGGCGCAGTGGTTAAGAGTCCGCCTGCCAATGAAGGGAACATGGGTTCAAGCCCTGGTCCGGGAAGATCCCACATGCCACGGAGCAGCTAAGCCCGTGCGCCACAACTACCGAGCCTGTGCTCTGGAGCCCACGAGCCACCACTACTGAGCCCACATGCCACAACTACTGAAGCCCACGTGCCACAGCTACTGAGCCTGTGCTCTGGAGCCTGGGGGCCACAACTGCTGAAGCCCGCGCACCTAGAGCCCGCGCTCCGCAACAAGAGAAGCCACCACAGTGAGAAGCCCGCGCACCGCAACAAAGAGTAGCCCCCACTTGCTGCAACTAGAGAAAGCCTGCGCACAGCAACGAAGACCCAATGCAGCCAAAAATAAAATAAATAAATATATTAAAAAAAAAAGAAAGAAAGGCATAGCATTTTCCCAACGCCAGTATGAGGTCCCAGTGACCAGGGAGGTCACTACAGGGATGACCAGGGGGAGGAAATTCAAGACCAGAACTGATGGGGGGAGGGGGATACCAAGCAGGGCCCTGTGGGGCTGCTGGGCACAAAGCCTTTCTGTGTCCCCCATTTCTTTGATTACAGGAAACAGCCTTCATTCAGCCTCCATGACCTTCCCTGAGTTCCAATGGGGCAGATTCAAGCAGCTGTTCATTAGGGAAGGGAGGGGATAAGAGACAAGGGAGAAACAAAGCCAGGAGAAACAACAGTTCAGCCTCGGGGCAAGGTCCTGGTTCCCCATCAACACACACACACAACAATATCCTTGAGCTGTTGTGCAGATACTGAAACCCCCTCCAGGTGGGAGAAGTTAACGATTAACATGGTACGCTGCCCACAAGCACGTAGACCCCAGACCAGCTGGAACCGGAAGGTTGATTATGCTGACTCCTTACCTCACCACCAACCCATCAGAAGAAGGTCCACGAGCTGATCACGCCCTCTTTGAACCATTACTGTAAAACGTCTCCCTACCCTCTCCAAGTTGGGACACATAGTTTTTCGAGGCAGGAGTGCACTCTGTCCCCCTTTGCCTGGCAAAGTAATAAAGCTATCCTTTTCTGCTTCACCCAAAACTCTGTCTCCGAGACGCGACCTGGCACTGGTGTACGGAGAAGCTGAGCTTCCGTCATCGAAGGGGAGGAGGTGTGAAGGGACAATTCCCTCGCGCAGGCCCAAGTCTGGAAGGTGTGGGAGAAAGAAATGTCTACCTGGAATTTCAACTCTAATCTTCTCTACGTACTTAGAATACTCTGGAGAGTTGGTCTGGCCGTTGTTTCTCTTGCCCCGTTGCCAGGAACATTCTTAGCTGCCTTGTGCACCCAAAGCACACGCACATTTTCTTGGAGGAAAGGGAATTTCCACTCCAAGATCAGAGGGAAGTATCGGAAGGCATATTTTGGTTCCCTTTCTCACCCTCCCTGCCCTCTGGCCAAAGGAGGAGGAATTGGCCTGATGGAGGAATGGCGAGAGGAAGAAACTCCTGGGACCATACCCCACATGCCAGTAGGTCGGGGTGCTTGGCCTTAAAAGTGGGGAACAGGCTCAGCCCCTTGCTCTCAGGCCAAAGGGTCCTTTGTGTCCCCAAGCTCCCTGGGGGTGGAGATGGGGGTCACAGACCCCCATCTCCTGCTTTGGGAGGTCCAGCCAGGTAGGTATCTGCCCTCTTAGTTCCTTCTCCTCCATCTGTGACTCACTGGGGAGGCGGGGCTGGCCCTCAATGGGAGCCTTATAACTTCAGTTCTGGGGGAGGGCGCAAGAGGGCATATTTTGGCCCTGGGGGCCCACAGTGCTGCAGTCCTGAGTGGCCCAGAAGCCCTATACTTGTCATTGAGCCTTTTCTGGGCCCACAGTGAAGTAGATCCCACCTTTCGTTTCCCCAGGGTGGCAACCTATACGATCTCTGGATTGATCAGAACCCAAATGAGACCTCCAAACCTCTAACCATTCAGTAAAGAACTCCATGCATCTACATTGTCCTCCGAGTTATTGGACTTTGTGGGGGCTTAAGCATAGGGTGGTCCAGGGAGAGGTGGACCCGGTCCAGCCCTCTGAGTGGGTTACTTCTGAGATTACCTGTTGATTCAGCTGCAGAGAAGAGACTCATGAGCAGGAGATGCTAGGGCAGACTCCAGGTTTGGGAGACAATGTGACTTAACTTCTTGATTGCCCTCCAAGGGTTGGCCAAGATCATCCTTAAGAATAGAAGATGACGGGACCCTTCCACACCTACATAATGCATCTAGTCCCTTCTCTAGATGATAAATTCCTCATAATCTGGAGATATGCTTTACTTACCTTTGTATTTAACTGTCAAGCATTGAGCCTGGCGTAAGGTGGGAAATCACTCTATTTATTGCACTGAATTAAAGCCTGGATTGAATGAGATGTGCCTGTGGATGATGAATTTAAGGATGAGGTTGACGGCATGGGCTCTGTCAGGGTCTAAAAAAGAAATCCCCCAAAATGTCACTGCTGATCTCCTTCGAATAAGAAGTAAATGACACAACCCAGTGGAACCAGAATCTTTAAGTACAAAGAATAGATAAACTGTGAAAAGAGAGACAATAAAGGAACTGGGACCCTCTCTAATTAGTTTGTTTTTTCTTTCTCTTACCCCCCATATATTTTCTTGTACATCCTCCATAAGTGATTGCAATATGGATCCTTATTCATCATTTACTTCTGCTGGTTCTGGTTCATGCAGGGATACACATGCAAACACATATGTGCAACTGTCCCTCTCAATTGTGTGCCTGCTAAATTGCTATTCAGAAATAAAGACCCAATGAGATTAATACCACAAATCTCTTCCAAGGCACCGGGTCCCTTCTGTCGCGGCCTCTCAGGTACACAGCAGTTATCCAGATGCCAGCTATTTCCCAGCCACTAGGAACCAGGTAAGTTAAACTGACGATCTGAGATTCTGCCTCAGGGCATCAAGTTCAGTCAGTTATTGAAGCTACCGCTAGTTCTGAAATAGTGTTTGCTTTAAATCTCCAATAATGTAAATCTCACAGGCAGGAAGGGTCCCTCAGCAGCCATTCCAGCCTCAGTGAGAAACCAGAAAAGATGCTAAGAAGTTAAGAGGTGGTAAAGACCAGGGTCTGTTGTTTGACTAACACAACAATCATCTCTAACCTACAGAGACAAGACGTAGACCTTTGTTTCATTCATGCTGCAGAGGAAAGCCGCTGTTTGGGGTTTCAGATGATGGTATAAATAAGATACACACATCAATCTAGGCAGTCATTTCTCCCTTGTTAATTCTTATATTTTGTTTGTATTTAATATGCCATTGAGATCTGAACTCCTAAAATGTGTTCATTCCACCCATATCTACTAGCATGCACTGTGGTCTGTGTTAGGCAGTAGGCTCTAGGGATGCTTAGGAGCTCCCAGACTCCTGAGCTCACAAGTAGATGCTGTTACGATTCTGCTGTAAGCCTCATAAAAGGGTGCATTAGTTTGCTAGGGCTGCTGTAATAAGTACCATAAACTGGGAGGCTTAAAACAACAGAGATTTATTCTCTTAGAATTCTGGAGGCTAGAAGTCTAAAATCAAGGTACCAGCAGGGCATGCTCTCTCTGAAGACCCGAGGGGAGGGTCCATTTCTTTCTCTTCCTAATTTCTGTTTGTTGTAGGCAATCCTCAGCGCTCCTTAGCTTGTAGGTGCATCACTCCAGTCTCTGCCTTGGTCATCACACGGTGTTCCCCCTGTGTGTTTCTGTCTACACATGGCCTTCTTATAAGAACACCAGTCAGGACTTTCCTGGTGGTGCAGTGGTTAAGAATCCACCCGCCAATGCAGGGGACACGGGTTCGAGCCTGGTCTGGGAAGATCCCACATGCCGCGGAGCAGCTAAGCCCATGTGCCACAACTACTGAGCCTGTGCTCTAGAGCCCATGAGCCACAACTCCTGAGCCTGCGCTCTAGAGCCCGCGAGCCACAACTACTGAGCCCGTTTGCCACAACTACTGAAGCCCGCGTGCCTAGAGCCCGTGCTCCGCAACAAGAGAAGCCACCGCAGTGAGAAGCCTGTGCACCTCAACGAAGAGTAGCCCCCGCTACCGCAACTAGAGAAAGCCTGCGCGCAGCAACAAAGACCCAACGCAGCCAAAGATTAAAATTAAATTAAAAAAAGAAAGAAAAAGAACACCAGTCATATCAGATTAGGAGCCCACCCTAATCCAATATGACTTTATCTTAACCGACTTCATCTGCAGTGATGCTATTTCCAAATAAGGTCATATCCAAGGTATGGAGGTTAGGACTCCAACATCCCTTCTGTGAAGGACACAATTCAATGCATAACAGATGGATCTTTAAATTTTGATGCACTCTTGTGAATGAGAGGAAGGCGTTAAGGCTTAACCTTACTCTGTGTGCAGGACTTAAGGCATGAGTGCAACCTGACTCGTCTTGACAACGGGTCAGCATTTCACACTGGTTCTGGTCAGGCCTTTGTCCTCTGAGTGTCAGGGCAACCCTGCCATAAACCACTGAGGTCTAACCGCTGAGGCCCATGGACCTCTGGTTTCTCTCTTCCTTCTTTCTTTCCCCAGTGGCATCTTATTCTGAACCCCAGAACGTACTTTTTCAATGTTAACCAAGCAATTCTTACCAGGGAGCCTTGAAATTTTTCAGTTCCAGGAGACTGCCGATTTGAGCAAAAGTGTGTGGGGAAGCCTGTTGTGAGCAGACTTCTTGGGCAGGTGACTGCAGGACAAAGAGACTTCCTATGGGAACTAAAGGGCTACCTGGAAGGGCCTTAAGCTCACCTCCTCTCACGAGCACACCAAAATCACAACTACCTACCGAACAACCGTCGATACAAAAGATTGGAGCCTACCAAAAAATGATATTCTACATCCAAAGACATAAAGAAGA
Organism: Monodon monoceros; assembly: GCF_005190385.1. Taxonomy (NCBI): domain Eukaryota; kingdom Metazoa; phylum Chordata; class Mammalia; order Artiodactyla; family Monodontidae; genus Monodon; species Monodon monoceros. Next base: position 51,972,699 of record NW_021703785.1, on the reverse strand, counting down.
AACCATGCCAAGATGGTAGGAGGGTTGCGTGCGAGATATAATCAAATCCCATACCCCCTGGGTGGGTAACCCACAAACTGGAGAACAACTGTATCACAGAAGTTCTCCCACAGGAGTGAGAGCTCTGAGCCCCTAGCCAGGCTCTCCAGCCTGGGGGTCCGGCATTGGGAGGACTGCCCAGAGCATTCAGCTTTGAAGTTCAGTTGGGCTTGAGTGCAGGAGCTCCACAGGACTGGGGGAAACGGAGACTCCACTCTTGGAGGGTGCACACAAGGTCTCATGTGCACTGGGACCCAGGGCAAAAGTAGTGACTTCATAGGAGTCTGGGCCAGACCTACCTGCTGGCCTTGGAAGGTCTCTTGGAGGTGGGGGAGGGGCAGCTGTGCCTCTCTCTGGGGACGTAGACACAGGGGGTGGCGATATCGGGGAGTGTTCATCTATGTGAACTCCGGCCAGAGGCAGACGTCTTACTTGGGTCCTTGACATGGAACCTGGCCCACTCAACAGCCTATAGGCTCCAGTGCTGGGACGCCTCAGTCCAAGTGACCAACACGATGGGAACACAGCTCAGCCATCAGCAGACAGGCTGCCTAAAGACTTCCTGAGCCCACAGCCACCTCTAGACACAGCCCTAGACACAGCCCTGCCCCCCAGAGGGCCAAGACCCAGCCCCTCCCACCAGGCAGCCGGCACAAGCCTCTAGAGCAGCCTCACCCACCAGGAGGTAGACAGAGAAGCAAAAGAACTACGATCCAGCAGCGTGCGGAACCAAAAGGGAACCCTCTTGCACTGTTGGTGGGAATGTAAATTGATACAGCCACTATGGAGAACAGTATGGAGGTTCCTTAAAAAACTAAAAATAGAACTACCATACAACCCAGCAATCCCACTACTGGGGATATACCCTGAGAAAACCATAACTGAAAAAGAGTCATGTACCAAAATGTTCATTGCAGCTCAATTTACAATAGCCAGGACATGGAAGCAACCTAGGTGTCCATCGACAGATGAATGGATAAAGAAGATGTGGCACATATATACAATTGAATATTACTCAGCCATAAAAAGAAATGAAATTGAGTTATTTGTAGTGAGGTGGATGGACCTAGAGTCTGTTATACAGAGTGAAGTAAGTCAGAAAGAGAAAAACAAATACCATATGCTAACACATATATATGGAATCTAAGAAAAAAAAGAAAAAAAAATGTCATGAAGAACCTATGGGTAAGACCGAAATAAAGACACAGACCTACTAGAGAATGGACTTGAAGACATGGGGAGGGGAAAGGGTAAGTCGTGACAAAGCGAGAGAGTGGCATGGACATATATACACTACCAAACGTAAAATAGCTAGCTAGTGGGAAGCAGCCGCATCGCACAGGGAGATCAGCTCGGTGCTCTGTGACCACCTAGAGGGGTGGGATAGGGCGGGTGGGAGGGAGACGCAAGAGGGAGGAGATATGGGAACATATGTATATGTATAGCTGATTCACTTTGTTATAAAGCAGAAACTAACACACCACTTTAAAGCAATTATACTCCAATAAAGATGTTAAAAAAAAGCGGATCAGAGTCTACCCTGGGACCAGCTGGTCCCTGGCCCTTGTGTGACGAGAGTGGAGTGCACTGCTGGGACACATAGGACATCCCCTACAGAGGGCCACCTCTCCAAGGTCAAGAAATGTAACTAACCTACTGCATACATAAAAATACAAATAGAAATTTAAACAAAGGAATATGTTCCAGACGAAGGAACAAGATAAAATCCTAGAACAACTAAGTGAAGTGGAGATAAGCAGTCTACCTGAGAAAGAGTTCAGAGTAATGATCGTAAAGACGATCCAAGAACTCAGGAAAAGGATGGATGCACAGAGTGAGACGTTACAGGAAGTTTTTAGCAAAGAGGACTATTTGGACCTGGTTGCCCACAGTCACCTCAGGCCTGCATACTAGCCTTCCAGGGGAGGCCCTCTTTTAGGCTCAGAACAAGAGTTTTCCTTGAGGGAAAAGAGTTTATGAGAGAGAGAAAAGCACTTTGCAAACTGTGGTAAGTATCAGCGGGTTATTCTGATGATCTCCATTTTCTGTAGCACCTAGAACAGTGCTGTCATTACTGACTAAATGCTCCTGTTGAAATTCCCCACAAGGAACCAGAAGACAGCGAGTTTAGGACTCAGGCCACGGGGAGGGCCCTAACGGCAGAGACCAACAGCTCTGGTGGAAAAGATCTCTAGCCCCCTTCTCTGCTCCTCTTCCCACTCTCAGCCCAGCCTAACCCAGAGAGGATGGAACCGTTCCCATCTTCCTTTCCTGCAGCTTTCTGCACCAGAGTCTGGCCTGAGCTAAATGGCAGTGGGGGGGGGGGGGCTTTAAACAGGATGATTGATTACAGTTTTAATACCGGATTATTTGGGGGTTTTAATATCTGTTAATAAGAATGTACGGGGGCTTCCCTGGTGGCGCAGTGGTTGAGAGTCCGCCTACCGATGCAGGGGACGCGGGTTCGTGCCCCGGTCTGGGAAGATCCCACATGCCGCGGAGCGGCTGGGGCCGTGAGCCATGGCCGCTGAGCCTGCGCGTCCGGAGCCTGTGCTCCGCTACGGGAGAGGCCGCAACAGTGAGAGGCCCGCGTACCGCAAAATAAAATAAAATAAAATAAAAAGAATGTACGTTATTACCTGGAAATAACCAGAAGAGTTATGCACTCTGTCCTAGATATTGTGGAGATTCATGAACACACAGCATCTGAGAGGCAAAAACCAGAAAGGTGCTGAAATCTGGTTTTCACACATACCCTGGATGATGATGTCCACTTCCGGAGAGGAGTGCCAGGGCAGACAGCACTTCCTACATCCCTTATGCTGAGTGTGAGCCAATGCGTTCAAGATAGTCTTACCCCTCTCATTCTCTGTACAGCAGCTTCTCAAAATCCATGTGATGAGTATACGTATAAATATCCACAGATAATATATGTATTTATAAATTTATAGAAAATATACTATATTTATATATTTAATATAATTTATTATGATATAAACTTTCTATTTAATATTATATATCGACAGTATATTTATAAATTTATAAATAATATACAAATTTATAATTTTTATACATATATATATATTCAATTTCTAAAGTTTCTGTAGTTGTGAACCTAATCCATCTTTGGCCAAGCACGCGGCTGCAACAGATGCGTAACCAAGTCCCAATCAGGGCTCACAGCCCACATTACCTCACAGCAGGCAGGGCTGTCCAAATCCTTTTTCTAATAAGGTACTCACATGCCACTCAGTCGGCTGCCTTCCAAGCTCAGGCCTTCAAAGATGGCAGGTTGTGAGGCAGAACGTTTGGGGCACGATTAGTGCCCCCAAAGCAGTAGAACTAAAATTCTTGATTGGAAGTTTCTTCGATATTCTTTAGAGAACATATTTCACAGAACTCTGGCTAGTTTAAAAAACAAAACCAAACCTCTGGAGGAAAACCTAACATTCTCCCCAATGCAAAATGTGTACAAAATATAAATCTCTGACTTCAATTTTTGGAGGCTCTCTCTCCGCCAGTAACTATCCATAAAGCTCTCAAGATGGGAATTGAGAACTGTTCTCCGTTTCCTCCCAGCAGATGGCAACGCTTTGTTTTAAAATTCTGAACTTTGTCGGGCCTCCTCCCTAGCAACACATAGCGTTAAACCAAAAGCAGCAGCAGTCCAAGATTCAAACCCCTCACGCAAGATGTGGAGCCCAATACATCCCCAATCTACTCCACGATAGATCCTACACAAGACTCCCGGAACGATCCACGCTCTCATTTTCAAGATGGCCTCTAACAAAATGTATGCCCAGGCATAACGAGCTTATATTTTCTAATCCAAATTGCAACGCAAGTCCAAGGAGTGTATTCGTTTGCATGAAATATTCTTTCCAAGAAGTTCCTCCCAGGTGAGGATTTTTTTTTTTTTTTTTGCGGTACGCGGGCCTCTCACTGCTGTGGCCTCTCCCGTTGCGGAGCACAGGCTCCGGACGCGCAGGCTCAGCGGCCATGGCTCACGGGCCCAGCCGCTCCACAGCATGTGGGATCCTCCCGGACCAGGGCACGAACCCGTGTCCCCTGCATCTGCAGGCGGACTCTCAACCACTGCGCCACCAGGGAAGCCCCCAGGTGAGGAATTTTAAATGTGCTTCTCTCAACAGGGAAGGCAGACAAATGGCTTTGGCTGGTCAAGGGTTATATTTCTCACAGCCAGGATATTCCAAGTGGTTACTCATTCCATGGGATCAATAAACAGCCAGACTCATATGCATACACCTGTCTTAGCCTCACCAATGCTAACATAGACCATTTCTTGAGCTTCTCCCAAGGTAGAGCCTTAAAAAATCCTGACACCACCGAAATATGTACCATAACAAAAACAATAACAAGATGAAGATGAGAGAGACAAACTCAGCTCCGGACGTGCCCTCAAGACAGTTGTTCCGTGCAGTTCAGACTTTTCTTCTTGTGCAGAAGAAACACAGACCAGATTTAACTCTGTCAGCAAGAACAAGCCCAGATTTTTAACGCAGCCATCTTTGCCCCAAATAGCATCCGAAAGAAAAATAGCCTATGGGAGATGAATTAATGTGACAGGGCAATCACTGTTAGTCATAAGACCCCTTGAAGGACGCGCAGAATACAAAGATCAGGAATGTTTAAGTGCTACAATCTCCATTTACAGACTTCCTTCGTGCTTGAGCTCCCGGTGGATACCCGGCCCTCTCAGCCAATGCCTGTCCAGGAGCACCAACTACCCGCTCCGCGGCCCATTCATCCCTGAAGGACCAGACTACACGTGGGGTCCCACATTTCCCTTTATATCCACATTTCCTTCTGGAAGCAGAATCATGGGAAAATGTACCTATCTACTTCCTGAAAGGGGTTTTGTGGGAATATGTACGCTTTTCAAAAACAGGGTGACTTTTCTAAGAAGTTTTTGTGAGAAGGTAGGATCAGAGCCAATCTGTCATCCTCCTTCAATAGCATATTTTTTAGCCTTCTCTTGATACTCCATCCCTGTATCGCGGTGACCGATAATACATCAGCCTTAAGACCCTGAGTCTAGGAAGTCAGGCCTTCCACTGGGCTCACTTTGCCCTCGACCCTTCCACCAAGTCACAGGGAAGAACAACTGAGGGGACCAGCTTGGACTTTTGCAAATATACCCGTCTTGGCATCCACTCTGGTCCAATCTTTTGACTGCAGAAGAACCTTCTATCAGTATTGGTGTTGACCAGTTAGCTGAGTCCCCAGTGAAGACGGGAGAATAGAAAACTCAGTGTAAGAAAATAGATAGGCATGCAGAAGACCTGTAGTCACAATGCTACACACCAACACGACAGCAACCTTGGGCTCCCTAAGCAAATGGGAAAAGAAAATTAGAAATAATAGTATCCAAGAGCACATATATATTGAGAATCTACTGTGTGCCAAACAATATTCTGGCCCCTGAAGACAGAGAGGGACACACTTGATAGAAAAAAGACTTTGATCTTAAGGACCTCGGGGATAAGTGGGGATGTACCAAGGTGAGTGTTTTTACAGCACAACGACAGAGGTTCTGCAACACAGGTGGAACGGAAATCATCTAAGAGCAGAGAGAAGTAGCTGAGGTTTTCAGAGCAGCCAGGGACAGTTTCTCAGAGGATGTTGATCACTTAGGAACTTTTTATTTTATTATTTTTGGCTGCGCAGAGCAAGGGTCTTAGTTCCCCGACCAGGTATCTAACCTGGCCCATGGCTGAGCGCCATGTCCTAACCACTGGACCACCAAGGAATTCCCATTTAGGAATTTTCAAGGACAAGCTGTCATTTTCATGACAAACCAGCGGTGTATGTGGCTTGTCTGGCTCCTTGGGCCAGCAGTTGTGTTACAAGTCAAACTGACCTGGGTTTGAACCGAGGTTCTGACCCACTGGCAGGCCGTGTGGCCCTGATCACATCACTGAGCCTTGCTGAGTCTCTAGTTCTGAATCTGTGAAATAAGAGAGCAATATCCCTCTCATAGAATTCTCATAAGGATAAAACCCCACAACACATACAAAATGCTCACTACAGAGCCCAACACATTCTAGGCTTTCAATGCAACTTCTATTAGTTTTTTTTTTTTTTTTTTTGGCCGCACAACATGGTATGTGGAAACTTAGTTCCCCAACCAGGGATGGAACCCGTGCCCCCTGCATTGGAATCGCAGAGACTTAACCACTGGACCCCCAGGGAAGTCCAAGTTTTTATATCTTGTGCGCTGTTTCTTGAACTGAATGATGGACCACATTTAAGAAGAGAGAGTCCCAAAGGAGAGAAGACCGCTATGGGTTTTTCTTCCCCCCTCTCAAGTTTGCCTTTAAAAAAAAGAAAAAACAAAGAATACAATGTAGCTCCCTAAGGCATTGCATTAGTGAAAGGAAAGAACTCTGCTGCTCCTCCCTTTTGAGCCTGTTAGACTTTGAGGGATATCCGAAGAGTTCCCCATGAAAGGGCAGGCTGCCGCCAGCATCCTGTTTCAGCACGCCTGCTTGGTTGAGGGCAGCCCGCTTGCATAATCAATACTGACTTAGGGTAGCAGGCTGTGTCCCCTCACCCTACACAACAGGTCTGATATTGATTCTCAGCGCTGCCACTGCTCTGCTGGCAGTCAGGGTTCCTATTCCATGTCTAGAGAGGCAGGTGTGGAGAGCTGCGGCTGGTCCCTGGGGAGGCAGCTGGGAGCCCCACAGTTCTCAGGGGTATCTCATAGGCTGGAGACATCAGAGAGCTGAGCTGGCACCAAGGGTGGCCCAGAAATCAGCTCCCTGGTGGCAGAGCTGTCCAGGCCAGTTAGTGTAGCAGGAGGGGGGTTCTGGGCTGGAGTCCGCAGCATTGATTCAGTTCCACATACTAGGGTTGACAGACTTAGCAAATAAAAATACCCAATGTCCAGTTAAATTTGAACTTCGTATAAACAATGAATTTTTTAAAGTATAAGTACCTCCCCAGTACTGCATGGGACATATATTGCATTACACTAAAAATAATTGTCCGTTGTTTACCTGAAATTTAAATTTACCTGGCTGTCCTGTATTTATGTCCCAAATATTTCATGGGATATACTTATACTGAGAATTATTCATTGTTTATCTGAAATCCAAATTTAACTGGGTCTCCCGTATTTTATATCTGGCAAGACTACCACGTACACATATACAGGCATAAAGGAAACAGACACGGCTCTGTCTGCTACAACCCTGCCATCTAATGCAGCAAATCGCCCCCAGGAAAAGTCCAAACTTCTCCCGCTGGCATGCCAGGAGTTCCACAATGTGGCCCACTCTTTGCCAGCCTTTTCTTGCTCTTTCCCAACACGGCCTCTCCGTTCTAGCCTACATCACCCTATTCCTGACCCCTGAATGTGTCCAAAATGTCCTACCCTTCCTCACTCAGGGACAAAGACTTGAAATCCCTCCCTCTTCCTGTCCACAGACCCACATCGCTCCCATGCTTCACGACCCGCTTAAATCTCACCCCTCCTCTAAGCGTTCCACAGTTACCCCTTCCCCCACCCCCCCACTCCATAACCCCAAGGCAACACCTTCCTTCCTGGAACTTGGGACGCCTCTGCTTTCTCCTTCACTCACGTGGCCTTGGGTCACGTGCTACGCAATTTTCCGGTGTCTTGGCAGGTGGGAACGATAACCGTAATCTACAAGGTAAGAAATGACTCAACCCTTTGATCTCCCGCGTCTGTTCTGAGCTCCCACCCGCCTGGTTGGTGGGTACAGTAATCCCAGGCTCTGTGTGGGCTCCCAACATGCGACCACACGTGACTCCCAGGCTTGTAGCACGTGGGGGACAGGGCGGGGCAGGGAGCCAGCGCTAACTCCGCTCAGCCCTCAAGTCTGAAAAGGCAACCTTGGCACCTGCACAGTCATCTGCCGAATCGCACGCGAGGTCCGGCAGCGCCCCCTCCAGGGGAGTGCAGACGCACACATTAACACCGCTCAGCCTGTTCCACCCAGGTCCAAAGTAACGCCTCTGATGAGCCTTTTCTGATTTCTTCCAAAAGAAGCCAAAGCCCTTCCGAGCGCCTGTGGACCCTCCCTGGTCCCCCTCCCTCCCCTCTTCCTTGGTGCATCTTCCACTGCCACCTTCACTCACTCTGTCCCAGCCACTAGGGCCTCCTTGCTGTTCCTCCAACTGGCCACGCATGCTCCCTCCTCATGGTCTCCACCTTTTGCTGTTCCCTCTGCCTGGACCGTTCTCCCCTCTGTTACCCACACAGCTCACTCTCTCTCCCTAGATTGCAGCGGGTGCTAATGAGGCCAACGGCTGGGTTCAGTCCCCACTGGAGCCAGTTAACTTCCGTCTGCTCCACAGCCGGAGGCTGCACCCGACACTGGAGCTTGTGTGCACTTCCGGCCAAGGGCACGTGGCAAAGGGTCCTCGTGTAATGGCGCTTCAGCGAGGTCTACCCTGACCGCAGCATTTATAACCGCAGTAGCCTTCCCAGCAGCCTCCATCCCTGCTCCTGCTTTATTTTCCTCCTTGGCACTTACCATCAGGGAATATACGTATTTTTAAACTAGCTTTTCTTACTTCCTCTCTATCACTCGCCACACTGAAACATAAACTCCATGAGAATAGGAATTGTTTAAGCTGTTTTGTTTCACTGTTGTATCCCTAGGTGTCCAAGAAAGACATAATAGTCAATAAATATTTACTGAGTGAATAAATATTTTCTAGTATATTAACATTATACAGAAACATATAAAAATCTGTAACGCCACCTAGTTTATTTCCTGATGTCCACAGAGCGCCTCTCCCCCTAGGAGACTTCATTCTAGTGGATGAAGAATAAATGAGCAAGGGACTCAAAGAAGTGTGCTCTTAACGCATAACAGGTGCTTGGTAAATACTCATTGAAAGAAAAAGGAAGATTCTAAAAAATACATACCTCTTTAGAGAGGATCGAGGGGTAATCTTGGAGAAAACCATGCTGACCTCTGCAGGAGTGAAGGCACCATGGGGAGTAACTTTCTCCAGCAGAGCTGGAGACGGAGTGTTAAGTCACGCCCCCCTTCCCTGGATGCCCTTGGCCGGAAGTGCACGCAAGCTCCGTGGCTGCGTGCTGCCTCTCGCCGTGGAGCGGACTGAAGTTAACTGGCTCCCGTGGGGACTGAACCACACGTTGGCCTCATTAGCGCCAGCTGCAACCAACCAGCCCCACACAGACTCCGCAACACAGAGAGAGATCACGGGATGCTGGGCCAGCGCATGAATAAACCAGCACACCCGTAAATAATGAAATATTTATAGATGCCGCAGGGTTTAGCAAGACTTCGTGAGGAGGGCATTGAGCGCAGAGTAGAGCATCGGCTTTCCTCCCTCTGGGCTGGGAGGGCACCGCCACCTCTGTGTGGGTTCAAGGCGGGCATGAGGTCTCCTCTGTCTGATGACCTGCAGTTTGTGGGGTTTTGCTGCTGTTGCTATTGTTCTTTTGACTATTAAAAGAAAGTTATCTTCTGTTTCAGGAGAAACTAATTGCAAACACCTTGGATGCCAGGAGGCTTACTTTGCTCCCAGTTCGACCCTTTGCTGCTGAGTAAAAAAGGCCCATTGCCCTATTTCTGAAAAGCAATTAAGCAACCTTTCCTCAAACCTCAGCCTCTGGGAAGCAGCTTCCCAAGGCGGCTGTAAAGTCACGGGTCATTTAGCAAATGAAGGAATCTTTGTATTCCCTCAAAGAGAAGGGCCATGCTTTGCACCACCCACCCCTTGGCCTATAAAGTGCCTAGAGAACCTTGCCCCAGCCCTGAGTCTGATTCATCCAGGTGGTTTCCTCCACGCCCACCCTCCATACAGAGCTCGAGGCAAGGCTTACAGTGCAGCTGATTTATTTGGGAAGTGAAACCCTGGAGAGGTGAGAGTAAGAGGAAAAAAGGGGGAAAACAAGGAGGGAAGACAAGAAGCAACGTGATACACTGGTGCTGCCCTGGACACCATTTCTCAGTGAGCAGCCAACAACTTGGGCTTCAACTTGGGAAACAAGGTGGCCACGAAGGGTTTCTTAGGAGGCCTGCAGTGTTTGTGTCCAATACAATGGAGATCTCAAAGAGTTCTTCCTACTTCCAAACTGAGGGTAAAATTGCTATACAGAACGTCTTTTGGAATCCATCTGTCGTGCCTTCTTGCTTAAATCCACATCAGGTCAGAGATTCACCTGGAGTGATTCTGTTGGATGGCTACCCTCCCCCTCTTAGGGCCCACATTATTTGGCTCTTTTTAGAAACCATATCCCCAGATTCCTCTTGCTTTGGCCCTAGTGGCACCTTTTTTTTACTTCCTGCCTACTCTCTCCTCAGCAGAGGACTGAAAGTCTCCAGGGTTACAGTGAGGCCCTAGGTTTCAAGACTGTGGCTCTGAATGATATACAAGACTGGAGAAGAATCACTCAAACTTTCAAGGGAGCAACTGCAATCAAGTTGGCTCCAATGGGAAATGGATCCGAGCTGGGACAAGAGATGGGGAGAATTTGGCAGTGGTCCATCTACGGTTATGGTCTGTCTCTCCTTGTCACAGCCTCCGTGTTCCTCGAGGCTTGAGGGCCATGCTTTTCACTTGCAGAGACTGAAGTCTCTGACTAGAAGTCTGGTCCAGAACATTATCACAGCATCCCTGTGAGGGGCTGGTGAGACACTTCAGTGACATTGAAAGACACTGATGTCTATGGCTTCCCTAGAACATTAGATATAAGACAGAGGAGGTGGTTTGAGATTCATTTAGCAATTTCTTTCAAAAAGGTGATAGAATATGCATGTTTTTCCAGAGAGAATATACATTTTTCTACCATTTTCTGTAGACCATTTATTACTTTGCACTGGATCATACCTAAGGGTGTGTGTGTGTGTGTGTGTGTGTGTGTGTGTGTGCATTAGGGATTATGAGGTCAAATAATGAGGCAGGAATAAAATCTGAAAAAAATTCTTTACCCTGATCCCATGACAGCACAAAGCAAATCAGTGCAGTAGGGCTATTTCAGAGGCGGCAGATGAATCGAAATCTCTCTGCCATCCCTCTGTGCTCAGAAGACACAGGGACCCTTCCTGCCCTTTAACTGTTCTGCCTACGAGACCCATTGTAATGCTTTTTTCCAGGAAGAATGCGAAATTAATTTGGTTTCCCTGCATCGTGTTCTATTTTTATCTAAGTGCTAACTGTTCATTCAAAAAGAAAAATAAAGGATCACACAATATGCATGCAACTGCCTTTGAAACTTAAGGATGAAAAACTGGTTATGAAAGAGGTTAGTGTTGTTATTCCAGAGAGATAACCCCGGTTGCTATGGCGAGGAATCTTCTATCAATCACCCGGATGAAGTTGGCTCCTCTTGCAAGAACAGCCTCTATTAGAGCTGCAGTTTGAATATATTTGCCACTGAGCTTTGACTCAGATGTTTAACTTTGTGGACAGGTCTGTGTTTTATCAATTGAAATATTGTAGATGTTAAATGTAGGGCTTATAGAATGCAGCTGAGTGAAACTGCATGCTCTCAGAATGGGCCAATTTAACTATCAGGCTAGGTATTCTTTTTTTTTGTGGGATGGGTTCGACCCCTGCTTGGGGTGCTGAGATCCTGCAAGCCGTGCAGCACGGCCAAAAAAAAAAAAAAAGAAAGGTATTCTGAAAAAGTTTGGAAGGATTTGGGCAAGAATAGAGCTAACCATGACCAGCAAAGGAAAAGCTCCAAAGAATGTGTGGTGTGATTTGGTTTGTAAAATGGGAGTCCTTGATGAATTCCTTGATTGATTTTTTAAAAATTTTTTCAATGGTTTTGATCTGTGGCATTTATAGCTTAATGATCAGCCATTCCTGCTGAAATTTATTCAGGCAATAATCCACAAGAAATTGGTTGTTCTCCGCCGTTTATGGCTTGTTATTTAACATTTAACAGAATGGCTATTTATTTTGGAAACAACCAATTGTGAGAGGTTTATTGCTATTGTAAACCATAATCAACTGCTTGTATCATTACTGGTTTTGCGAGAGATAAAACGGGCAGCTGCAAGCGCAAAATTGTTGAGTCGCTTTAAACATTTGCATCTGTGATTGTACAGGGGCGCTCCTTCCCCCTGAAGTTCACCTGCGTTTACGGCAACCCTGCACTCGCCTTCAGTATGAAATCTTCGGCGAGAGTGGCATGGACATATATACACTACCAAACGTAAGGTAGATAGCTAGTGGGAAGCAGCCGCATAGCACAGGGAGATCAGCTCGGTGCTTTGTGACCGCCTGGAGGGGTGGGATAGGGAGGGTGGGAGGGAGGCGCAAGAGGGAGGGGATATGGGGATATGTGTATATGTATAGCTGATTCACTTTGTTATACAGCAGAAACTAACACACCATTGTAAAGCAATTATACTCCAATAAAGATGTTAAAAAAAAAAATCGGATCCAAATAATATAACTCTCCTAAAGGTCTCCGCAGTTTTTTTTCAATTACTTACATGAAAAAGGAAGACACGATTTGGATGAGCTAGGACAATGCTGTAGATTACATTTTGTTTATCCCAGTATCATAGGAGGAATTCAGTTTCACTGCTTTTAGACAAATCCAACTGTTTGAGCAATTTATTCCACCAAACCCTCAGAGAGCTCCTTCTGTCACCGGGGTTTCTGCTTTAGCGCTCGCTGCTCTGCTGTAAGATTCACCACAGAGGACTAAGACCCAGAACGTAATTAGAGCTCTGAGTGGCCATTCAGCCTGGAGTTCCCACGAGTATCTGTGGCCGTGACTGTGATTTATAGAGGACACCGTGTGCATCAAAGCCACACAGATGGGCAAGTTTGATCTGAATGGTTTGCAATTTCTGGTGGGAATCATAGAGTCCTAGAGCTGACAGGGGCGTGGAGGGGAACGACAGGGGCTGAAGGTCCCTAGCAGCTGAGTATTCTGGGTCCTGGGGCAGTGAAACTAAGTCTGCGAGAGTGTGCAAATCATGACATCTCTCTGAGCCCCAGTTCCCATGAGTAGGTACTATTACTGCCGTTTCACCAAAGGGATCACATCTGTGTGAACATTCTTTTTTTTTTTTTTTTGTGCGGTACGCGGGCCTCTCACTGCTGTGGCCTCTCCCGTTGCGGAGCATAGGCTTACGGACGCGCAGGCTCAGCAGCCATGGCTCACGGGCCCAGCCGCTCCGCGGCGCGCGGGATCTTCCCAGACCGGGGCACAAACCCGTGTCCCCTGCATCGGCAGGCGGACTCTCAACCACTGCGCCACCAGGGAAGCCCTGTCTGAACATTCTTAATCACTCTGATATCTACAACAATATTTAAGGAATTTTAAAACAGAAACATTCCCATAGCTCCAAACATCTTCACATGTGTACCCTACTTTTGCCTAATTCCAATTATAACGAGTTTGTACTCTTAAGTCCCATTTTTTTCGTACCTTCACCATCATATCATCATTATTAGTGTCTCCTTCAAACGTTGGATGAAAGGTATCTGGCATGAAAATTATCTGACTGTCCTAAGTCAGGTCCCTTGGAGTCAGCATCAGATCCATGTTAATCCAGGGAATGTTTGCTGGGTACTTCCAATATGCCAAGCACCATGCTAGGTCCTGGGTGAGCATGTAGCCCCCGTCGCTAACACACATCCTGCATCCCTCAGGCAGCCTCTACACTGGCCTAGGCTGCAGAGCCCGGTCCAGGTCCTCGAAAGATGAGAATGATGTTGCGGACTAGATTCAAAGTTGCCTTTACTTTTGTTTCCTCCGGGGCAGCCAAAAACAAGCAGTATAAAGGGAACATAAGACGAACATACAGGAGGGTAAAGGGGGCTCCCCATGACCCCACTGTTTCTCACAGGGCACACCCAGGGTTTCCTGGTCCTGCCAGCTGGTGTGGATTTGAGGTCCACCAGGATAGAGAAGCATAGAACTGCTGCCCCACTGCCTTTGTACTCGGAGCCTCATCAAACACCAGAAAGGACAGATGTGACCAAATAAGGCAGTAATCCTGCCACTCAGTGTGCAATTTCAAGGTTCTAGGGCAGTGTATCCCAATGGAACTTTCTCCAACGATGGAAATGTTCTATATCTTTGCTGTACAAAATGGTAGCCACTAGGTGACTGTGGCTATTGAACACTTGATATGTGGCTAGCGCACTTGAGAAAATAAGATTTTAATTGTATTTAATTTTAATTGTAGATAATTTAAGTTTCTATTTAAACAGCCACATGTAGCTGCTGGCTACCATATTGGACAATGTAATTTCAGGCTTTGAGATTCCAGGGGGCCAGCATTGGAACAGTCTCCCTTGGTTCAATTTCCCTATCTATGCCTCTTAGTGACTCTCTGTAGGCTGACCTAGATTGTGTCCTTATGCACCCCCAATCTTCACAGCGGTTTGGCTTTCCTTCCCTCTGTGTGTCGGTGGTGAGAGGCAGAGTAGAAGAGCTCTGTACATCAGACAGTTTCTTTCTTGCGACAACTGGAACCAACTCAGGCTGATTTAAGCAGGAAATGAACTCATTACAGGGATATTGACAGGTGCACGGAATCACTGAGAAGGCAGAAGAACCAGGTTCAGTGTCCTGCAGCAAGGACAGTGGCTTGGATGGAATGGGGGGTGGTGGTCACAGTCTCCATTCCTGATACTGATGACATCAGTCACTGGATGCCACAGGTCAGGGTGCCAATGCTGCCTTCAAAAGGTTATCCTTCTGCAGCCACTGGCAGTGACCTTGTCGTCATAATTTTGGAGCAGGCTGGTGATGCCTGGGTCATGTGCTCACATGCTGGCTGCAGAGGGGCTGGAGAAGCAAGTAGCTGCCACTTCCAGCTTCTACAATGGGAGGCAGGATCTACCTTAGCTCAGGGAACTCCACAAAGCTAGGAAGGGGCTCAGATGCTCGGTGATGAAAAGAATGAATACTCCTTAAAGAGTACAACACAACACTTATCCAAATCTCCGCTGAAGTCAGCAAGATCTTCAATTCCCCTGATTCAGTAAAGGCTATCTGTGAGTCTAACCAGGCCAAAATTGTATTGGCCGCCCTGTAGAACTGCTTTCCCTGAAGGGCACTTAGGTGCGATGTCATGGGTGGATAGGAAAGGATGTTATATGACACAGCCCCATGAAATGTATAATGTCCCTTCTAAGGACATTGTGGAGGACATTGTTCACAACCCCTCACAGAGCTGCGCTGGCTGCCGGAAAGCTTAGAGTGGCAGCCATGGCCCACCTGAAACCTGAGTATAAGGTCCCGGAGTATGTAGTTTATGCACAAATGTCCTCCTTTGTTGTTTCTTACCTTTCTAACCCTTATCTCCCTTCGCCCTGATCTTGTCACCTGAAGTAAATGGTTTAGTTTACATTCTAGTTACATATTTGCAATCCACCTTACCTCCCTTTTGGAGCATGTCAAAATAAACATATATAACCTGCACCCACAATTGCGCCAAGAGGTCATCTCACTGTGCAAAGGATGCACAAAGAAGGGCCAGTGGGCTCTGCCTGGGGAGCTGGGCGGAGGGGCGGGGGAGCAGTGCTGGGAAAGCCCCTGAAAGGAGGCACCCTTTGAAGGATGGAGAGGTAGACATTTATTCACAAAAAAAAAAAAAAACAAGGCAAGGAAGAACCTTCCAGGCAGCATGAGCAAAACCAATGTTTAATTTTGGTTTTCAGCTCTTCTCTTTCTCTCTCTTTTTTTTTTTTTTTTTGGCCATGCGGCACACAGGATCTTACTCCCCCCAGCAGGGACTGAACCCGTGCCCCTGCAGTGGAAGTGCAGAGTCTTAACCACTGGACCGCCAGGGAAGTCCCTCAGCTCTTCTCCTCTAAACAATCACTGTTGCAGTCTGGAGGTGAGTTGTGTTTTTTTTTGTTTTTTTTTTGTTTTTTTTTGTTTTTTGCGGTACGCGGGCCTCCTACTGCCTCCCGTTGCGGAGCACAGGCTCCGGACGCGCAGGCTCAGCAGCCATGGCTCACGGGCCCAGCCGCCCCGCGGCATGTGGGATCTTCCCGGACCGGGGCACGAACCCGTGTCCCCTGCATCGGCAGGTGGACTCTCAACCACTGCGCCACCAGGGAAGCCCTGGAGGTGAGTTTTTAACACACAGGCTCCTGGATGGTTTTCTCTGACTCATGTTCTTGTCTTCCACCGCTGTCCTATTTCCAGGGTGCCCAGAAAAGAGAGGAAAAGGACTCCGAGGCTAAATTAAGAGGCTCTCTGCTGGCCTGGCTTGGATCCCATCTGCCCCATTTGGCCGCCATCCTCGTGACAGGTGGGCCTGGCACGGCAGTTCAGGCCTTTCAGCTAATTGTGGGCGGCTCTGAAAAGGCCTGTTTACTCACTCCAAAAAGAAACACCCAAATAAATCCACCCTCTAGTGCTTGCTTCGGCAGCACATATACTAAAATTGGAACTGTTCATTGCAACTCTATTTACAATAGCCAGGACATGGAAGCAACCTCAGTGTCCCTCGACAGATGAATGGATAAAGAAGACGTGGCACATATATACAATGGAATATTACTCAGCCATAAAAAGAAACGAAATTGAGTTATTTGTAGTGAGGTGGATGGACCTAGAGACTGTCATACAGAGTGAAGTAAGTCAGAAAGAGAAAAATAAATACCGTATGCTAACACATATATATGGAATCTAAAAAAAAAAAAAAAAAAGGTTCTGAAGAACCTAGGGGCAGGAATAGACTTGAGGACATGGGGAGGCGGAAGGGTAAGCTGGGATGAAGTGAGAGAGTGGCATGGACTTATATATACTACCAAACGTAAAATAGATAGCTAGTGGGAAGCAGCCACATAGCACAGGGATATCAGCTCTGTGCTTTGTGACCACCTAGAGGGGTGGGATAGGAAGGGTGGGAGGGAGGGAGACGTAAGAGGGAAGAGATATGGGGACATATGTATATGTATAGCTGATTCACTTTGTTATAAAGCAGAAACTAACACACCATTGTAAAGCAATTATACTCCAATAAAGATGTTAAAAAAAAAAATCCACCCTCTTTGGTAGATTGAGCAGCCAAAGGAGCTTTCTGGAGAGCCAATGGTGCCAGACCAATTTAATTTCCTTGTCTGATGGATGAAAGGGAACACAGATAAGGAGACCAGCAATAGATGCCATCTTCTGGGGCTGCAGGAGAGATTTTGACTCTGCCCACGTGATGTCCTCATCAGTAGAGCAAAATGGCAGGGTCCTGGCGGAGTGACATAAGGAAGTAAGTCAGGAGGCCCTTGATGATCAACACGACTGAGACCCGGAGAGTCTGGGTGAAACCCAAGCTCTGGGGCCAACGTCACAGTGGGATGTTTCAAAGCCTCTACTGAGACCAAAGGGTCCTTTATTTGGCGATTTGGTGACCTGCATGGGCTTCAAGCAGGGCATAGAGTAATCTCTCACGGGAGGGGCTCGTGTGGTTGCAGGGGCCCCTTGGGGGTAGGAAGCTCTGCCAGCGAGGGAGTGAGGTCTCTGAGGAGCTGGAGGTCTTATTCCCTGGGCCTAGCACTTTCTGTGGGAGGTGACACGCTGTGTCTTAAAGAGCCTGGCCTTGGTTGTCTTGGATGCCAGGCAGAGACTCAGGTTTGGATGCCAGCTCTGATTCTCCCTGCTAGCTGGGTGATCACAGAAGAGTCACTTACTCTCTCCAGGCTTCAGTTTCCTTGTCTGTAAAATGGGCACGATTCCATTTACTTTTTTGTATACTAATAATTCGAGGTTAAAATGAATGTAAAATGCACAGTGCCCAGCATTCAGTAGGCACTCAATAAATGTTATTTCCTTTCCTTCCTAACCCCAGGCTTCCCAGCATTGCTTATATTAGCCTAGATACAACACTGCCACAAAGGGTGTGTAATGAAACAAAAATCTCTTGGGGACTCAGACTCCCAGACCAGGAGCCTTGTAATATAAGACATATTCAGACAAAAAGTAAAGCACACTGAAGCATAATCACAAGTGGATAGAGCCAGTTGGACTTTGGGTTTTCGTTTGTTTAATTTTATTTTTTTCCACCTTTATTGAGATATAATTGTCAGATAACTTTGTATAAGTTTAAGGTGTACAATGTGATAATTTGATACTTATATATAATATATATATACACTTATATTGCAAACAAATTTCCACAATAAGGTTAGTTAACATTGACATCACCTCATATAATTAGCATTTTTAATTTTTGTGGTGAGAACATGTAAGATGTGCTCTCTTATCAACGTTCAAATATATAATACAGTTTTGTTAACTATGGTCACCATATCCCCAGAACTTGTTCATTTTATAAGTGAAAGTCTGTACCCTTTAATCAACATCTCCCCATTTCTTCCATGCCCCAGACCCTGGCAACCACCATTCCACTCTCTGTTTCTATGAGTTTGGCTTTTTTTAGATTGCACATATAAGTAAGATCGTATAGTATTTGTCCTTCTCTGTCTAGCTTATTTCACACAGCATAATGCCTGCAAGGTCCATCCATGTTGTTGCAAACAGCAGGATTTTCTTCCTTCTCATGGCTGAAAAATATTCCATTTTGTATATATATAAATATGTACATTTATATGTGTATATAAATACACACACACACACACACACACACACACACACACACATCACATCTTCCTTATCCATTCACCCATTGATGGCCTCTTAGGTTGTTTCTGTATCGTGGCTATTGTGAATAATCCTGCACTGAACATAGGAGTGCAGATATCTCTTTGATGTCCTGATTTCATTTCCTTGGGATATGTATCCAGAAATGGGATTGCTGGATCATATGATAGTCCTATGTTTAATTTTTTGAGGAACCTCCATGTTGTTTTCCTTATTTGCTGCATTAATTTATATTTCTACCAACAGTGCACAATGACTTCCTTTTCTCCACATCCTCGGCAACACTTATCTTTTTGAAGATATCTAAGAGATGTGAGGTGATATCTCATTGTTGTTTTGATTTGCATTTCCCTGATGAAACTGTTGGCCAGCTGTATGCCTTCTTTGGAAAATGTCTACCTCTACCCACTTTTTAATAAGATTTTTTAAAAAAAATTTTTGGCCGCGCTCCGTGGCATGCAGGATCTTATTTATTTATTTATTTATTGCTATCAAGTTGTTTGAGTTCTTTGTATATTTTGGACATTAACCCCTCATCAGATATATGGTTTGCAAATATTTTCTCCCTTTTGGTAGGTTGACTTTTCATTTTGTTGATGGTTTCCTTTGCTGTGCAGAAGCTTTTTAGTTTTATGTAATCCTACTTGTTTATTTCTGCTTTCGTCGCTTTTGCTTCTAGTGTCAAATCTAAAAAGTCATTGCCAAGACCAACGCCAAAAAGTTTTCTCTCTCTGTTTTCGTCTAGGAGTTTTATGGTTTTTTAGGTCTTATGTTTAAGTCTTTAACCCATTTCAAGTTAATTTTTGTGAGTGGTGTAAGACAGGAGTCCAATTTCATTCTTCTGTATGTGATTATCCAGTTTTCCCAGCACCATTTACTGAAGAGACTATTCTTTCCCCATTGAGTATTCTTGGCTCCCATGTTAAATATTAGTTGATCATATATGCAAAGGCTATTATCTGGATGATCTATTTGTTGATATATTGGGGTACTGAAATCCCCTACTATAATTGTATTGTTGTCTATTTCTCCTTTCAGATTTGTTAGTATTTGCTTTTTTTTATAAATAACATTTAGTTCCAATTTTTATCTCATTTCTTTTCCTCCTTGAATCTCATAGCATCTTAACTGAAACCTGAATAGAAGCACGTGGCTTTTTTTTTTTTTAATATTTATTTATTTATTTATTTTTGGCTGCGTCAGGTCTTAGTTGTGGCCCGTGGGATCTTTCATTGCGGCGCGCAGGCTCCAGAGCGCGTGGGCTCTGTAGTTGTGGTACACGGGCTCAGGTGCATGGGCTCACTAGTTGCGGCGAGCAGGCTCAGTAGTTGCGGTGTGCAGGCTTAGCTGCCCTGTGGCATATGGGATCTTAGTTCCCCAACCAGGGATCAAGCATGCGTCCCCTGCATTGGAAGGCGGATTCTCAACCACTGGATCACCAGGGAATTCCCTTTTAGTATTTGCTTACTAACATATTTAGGAATTCCAATGTTGACAGCATATATTATTTATATTCTCTTGATGAAGTGACACCTTTATCATTATATAATGACCTTCCTTTTCTCTTGTTACAGCTTTTGAGTTAAAGTCTACTTTTTAAAAAAAATTTATTTATTTAATTTATTTATTTTTGGTTGCATTGGGTCTTCACTGCTGCTCACAGGCCCCCTCCAGCTGCGGCGAGCAAGGGCCACTCCTCACTGCAGTGCACGGGCCTCCCATTGCGGTGGCTTCTCTTGTTGTGGAGCACAGGCTCTAGTCACGTGGGCTTCAGTAGTTGTGGTGCGCGGGCTCAGTAGTTGTGGCTCACGGGCTCTAGAGCACAGGCTCAGTAGTTGTGGAGCACCAGCTTAGTTGCCCCACGGCATGTGGGATCCTCCCGGACCAGGCTTCAAACCCGTGTCACCTGCATTGGCAGGTGGATTCTTAACTGCTGCACCACCAGGGAAGCCCCTAACAGTCTATTTTAAGCTACTAACAACTTAGCTTTGATCTCACACAAAAACTCTATCTTTTTATTCCCCCTTTGATGTTTTTGATGTCACAAACTACCTCTTTTTATATTGCGTATTCATTAGCAAGTAATTGTAGCTATAGTTATTTTTTAACACTTTTGTTCTTTAATCTTTTTACTAAAGTTAAGTGGTTAACACACTACCATATTACAGTATTAGAATATTCTGAATTTGATTATATACTTACTTTTACCAGTGTGTTGTATTTTGTCATGCTTTCAAGTTACTAATTAGCATCCTTTCCTTTCAACTTGAAAAACTCCTTTTAGTATGTCTTGTAAGGTAGATCTAGTGGTGATGAACTCCTCTCAGCCTTTGCTTGTCTGGGGATGTTTTATCTCTCTTTCATTTCTGAAGGACAAGTTTACCAGATAAAGTATTCTTGGTTGGCAAGTTTTTTTGGTGTTTTTTTTTCCCTTTCAGCACTTTACATTTATCTATCATTCTACTATCTTCTAGACGGCAAGGTTTCTGCTACGAAATTCACTGATGCTTTTTGGGGGTTCCCTTGAAAGCAATGAGCTTCTTTTCTCTTGCTGCTTTTAAGTTTCTGTCTTTGATTTTTGATAGTTTCATTATAATATGTTTTCAAGAAGAGATTTTTTTAGTTGAATTTGGAGACCTATGAGCTTCATGTTGTCCCCCCAGCTGCTCACAGCCCCCTAGTTGTGCAGCTCACAACTCAGCACTCTGGATGGAGTGAGAGAGAACTGGGCCTCTGTGGCCGCATCCTGCACAGCTGGAGGAGCCAGACGCTCATTCACATGTTCTCACTTTCCCCTGTGGGGGGAAATCACAGGCCAAGAAGGGCTCTCTTGGCCCCAAGTTGTGCCCACCCAGGGCAGGGGTGGTGGTTGATGGGATAAAGTCAACTTGGTCCTCTTACCCCTTCTAATGCATCCAATCTGATTTCTTTGCTCCAATGATGTCCTGGACTTTCTCCGCTGGACTTCCACTAAGGCTCTCTTGCCCATGGGTGATTGTCTAAATCAGGGGCTCCTGTACTGTGGCCAAGAAGAGCTCTAGCCAGTTCATGAACTACTTCAGGGTTCGCAGGCAGGACAAAGGACCCTGATGCATGGGTGGGCTAGACTCTTCCTGGGTCCCTTGCTGTGTGATGCTGAATCCCACCGCTCCCATAAAGCACCTTTGTCTGTAGATGGATGCTAAATTGTTGTTGAAGGGGAGATATAATTGAGAGATGTCTTATTCCTCCATCCTGCTCCAGGTGGATTTTGTATTAGTCAGGGTTCTCCAGAGAAAGAGAACCAATAGGATATGTATGTATATATGGAGAGATTTATTTTAAGTAATTGGCTCATGTGATTATGGAGGCTGGGGAGTCCAAAATCTGATGGGTGGGCCAGGAAGCTGGAGACCCAGGGAAGAGCCAATGTTGCAGGTCAAATGTGAGGGTCATCTGCTGGCAGAATTCCTTCTTGCTTAGGAGAGGTCAGTCTTTATACTAATTTCTTTAACTGATTAGATGAGGCCCACCCACATTACGGAGGGCAATCTGCTTTATTCAAAGTCTACCAATTTAAATGCTAGACTCAGGTAAAAAAAACACCCTCACAGACACATTCAGAATAACCTTTCACCAAATATTTGTGCACTATAGCCCTGCCAAGTTGACACGTAAAATTAACCATTTTAAACTTCACACTGTACCCAAGTGACTGGGGGACCCTCCCCTCATTTCTGTCTCTACATTTTGCCCCCGCTGGGTTAGGGGTTTTCTTTCTGTGCTTCCAGAGCACATAGTGTCTTCTTAGAGGCAGGGCTCATGACTTACTCATCTGGGTATCCTAGCAACTGGCATAGAGCCAGGCACATAGTAAGTGCTCAATAAATGTTTATTGAATGTACAAGAACTAAGAGATTATAGGTGCTTAGTGAGCCAGATGATAACCCTCTGTTGCTTTCTTGAACCAGGAGGATGCAGGAGGCCTTCATCTGTGCCTCTATGCCTGGATGTAGGCATATGCATGGCAGTGTGGAGGCTGAATGCCACCTTTCCCACTACCAGCTCTGTGATTCCAAACAGCTTAGTTCACCTCTCTGGCACAGAGCAGCCATTCAGTAAACACTAACTCTCATTCAATAAAACCAGAATTAGCTAGAAAAATACTTGTGGGGGAAGTTGACTGGACACTGTGCATTCTGATGGACCCCCAGAAAAGCCTGAAGGATGGTTTGGTCCAGGTTGAGGACAAACGCGATGATGGATGATGCAGAGGAGGGCAATCAGGGTGCTGTAATTTGTGTCTCTGTCAAGTATTAGACACATCTGATTCCATTGTTTAATCGTCACAACAACTTGCAAGGCAAGAGTGGCTTCTCTTAAACCTTTTTTTGTGCCTTGAACCTCTGGACCCTTTTTCAGAATAGTTTTCAAATACAGGCAATAAAAAATAAAATTACGGGGCTTCCCTGGTGGCGCAGTGGTTGAGAGTCCGCCTGCAGATGCAGGGGACACGGGTTCCTGCCCCGGTCCGGGAAGATCCCACATGCCGCAGGGTGGCTGGGCCCGTGAGCCATGGCCGCTGAGCCTGCGCGTCCGGAGCCTGTGCTCCGCAACGGGAGAGGCCACAACGGTGAGAGGCCTGCATATCACACACAAAAAATAAATAAATAAAATAAAATAAAATTACAAAGGAAACCAATTAGTTTAAAATACAGTTTTTATAAAACTAAAACACATTTATGATAATGTATGTGCCTCATTATTAATACATTAAGTATTGAGATCTGGCAAGTCTAAAAACTATAATTTTTAAGTAGATGAACATAAATGATATGTAGAGATATTGTAAATATCTGTAATTGCAGAGAACTGTAATGTGATATGAAAATATCTGTGATTTCTACTGCTGACAGTTACGGGCTACTAACACTACTGTGATTTTTTGCCTATGTTCATAACTGAAGGGCATGCTAGATTTCAGTTAGAGATTAGTGAAAATAAAAATGACTTTTTTTTCCTATCCTGTATTCCATTCACAATTCCCTTGGCAGTCTATGATTAAGGTAAATTCTTTCATTCCCAATTTACAGATGAGGAAACAGGAGTTCAGAGAAGTTAAGTAAATTTTCAAAGATCACAGAGTAAGTGAAAGAGCTAGAACTCTTTCAGAAGCACCGTTTGCCTCTAAAGCTTGTTCTGTTTTCACTTTAGCAGCGCTTCTCAATCTTTAACGAGCATGTAATCACTTGGGAACCTTGTTAAAATGCATAGTCCTATGCCCCACCCCTAGTGATTCTAATTCAGAAGATTTGTGGGGGAAGTGTGAGAGTCTGCGCTTCTAAACTAGCTCTCCAGTGACACTGTTGCTGCTGGTTCTGGGACTGACCACGCTGCACTTCCCACTGATGATTTGACTCCTGGAGGAGAAAGAGATAACTGGCTATCTTGACCTGAAGGTCAGAGTGCCTTCTCGGTCAGGACCTGCGGGTGTAAGCTTGCTCTCACCATCTCCTTTTGCTCTCTCTTCCCCCTTCTGCTAACCATCTCTCCTTAAGCTGCCTGCTCTGCACATGATTCCTCTCTAGGCTCCCCCAGAATTCCATTTTAAGCTGGCTTCACTTAGATAAAAATGCTGTGGGAAAAGGAGAGGCCCCAGGGTGATTAACCTGTCAGGCCGTGGGGACGGCCCTGCCAGCAGCTCCCAGAGTCCCTCCCACACCACCTTTTGGACCTCAGTCCTGCCGCCTTCCTGAGCTGTGCTCCTGCTGAGCCCGTGTAGACAGGCTGAGACACACAGGGTGCGTCTAGCGCAGGGATGCTCAACCTTGGCTGGACATGGAAATACCAGAGGGGCTTTAAAAAAGTGTTGCCTGGCTCCCACTCCAGAAAGTCTGACGGTCTGGGGTACTGCCTGGACATCAGGAGTTGTAAAAGCTACAGAGGTGATTCCAAGAAACAGCCAAAGTGGAGAATCACTGACTTAGTGAAAAGAAATCGGTTATGTGCACAGTTGTGGAGTTATGCACCAGGCACCATGCTTGATGTTTTACACATATCACTTTATTTCATCCTCACCGCAATTGTGTGAAGTGAAACGATCCCCATTTTACAGATGAGGAAACTGAGGACTCATAGAGGCTATATAACTTGTCCAAAGCCACACAGCAAGTAAGTATATGAGCCAGAATTTAAATCTTTATACAACTTTATAAAGTTGTATAAAGCTGACTATAAAGTTATATGAGGATTTTCCACTGGGGGGTGGGGGGGTGGATGGGGGTTGATGCCCCTGACCCCCGTTGTTCAGCGGTCAACTGTATTGCTATTCATTATTTTTAAAAATCCACTTATTGTTGTAATATCTGTATAGTACTTGAAATAAAAAACCAGCAAAGCCAAAGAGATAGGCAAGTAAAAATGAACATTTTTGGAAAAGCTACCGTGTACAGGCACTAATCTGGTATATCTGTAACTATGAAATCATTAAACTCCCCAAATTACCCTCTGAGGTACATATTATTATACGCATTTTATGGGTCAGGAGACCAAAAGAGAGGCTACAAAACTTTGACCAGGTCACTCTGCTAATAGAAAGTGGATCAGGGATTTATTTACACTTAGGTCTATGTGCTGCTTCTATAGATTCCATGCTCCTTAGAGAACAGTGAATCCAAGTGGCTCAGAAAAGGCTGTGTCTTGCCCAGGCACACAGCTCATTAGCTGCAGAGCTACAGGACCAGAGCCGATGTCTTCAATCCCTAAATTACAGGAACTCAGGTGTGTTCTTTGAGAAAAACTGCCATCTTCAAACATATTTTTGAAAAAGCACAAAATTCTCAAATAAATCTTTATGGGGTAATTTAAGTTAGACATGCAGTGTTATCAGAAAATGCCCTGATAATACGAAGATAATAACGAAGATTTGTGGTCCTCTCCCCTCTGAAAGCACTTTGGATGGGAGAATACAGTTTCCCAAGGGGCATCAGCATAAATATTAGCAGCAGGAAGAGAAAGACTAGGTACCATCCTCCTCTGAAAGCGAATCAAATTGGTAACATGTGTGGGTGTGTCTGCTTAGTGGAGTGGTTGGAGAACAAGACCAAAGATGACTCCATGTCAAGTGAAAACATCTTCATATAGAGCCAAACATGTGCAGATCCCATTAGAGCAATGCAGCTCAGTTGCAGGTGCTACCTGGCAACTCTGCACCTGGCTCTGTGAAACACACTAATTGGCTTCAAGGTTTAGTCGGACACCTGACTGGCTGGGCTGTAAAGGAAAATTTTAAACACAGCAGCGTGGTAGGTTTGCAGCCTGGAGCCCATGCAGAGCATTCTATGCGTAATGGAGTATGTGCTTGACATTGGCGAACTCATACACCAAGCCCCAGAGAGAAAATTTAAAATAATGCAGTATTACCCAAGACAGATTCCAGTGAATAGAAGATCTCCCAGTCACCTGCAAAATGAAGCAACAATTCATGCCTGGAGCTGGAAATAAAAAATTTAGCTTCAAAGCCCGTGCTATTAGGCCATGGGTGAGAAACTTTGCCCATTTACAAAACAGGAAGGTTCAGTGCTCTGGTGACTCTGTGCAAAGGCAGAATGGCTCTTGGATGAAAAAAATCAATGTTGCTCTTCCTCGCAAAAATATGAATAATGCCCTGAACAAACACCTCTCTCCAAGGAGTCCAGAGCATTCAGTGCATTCTCTCCATTGGTTCCCATTCCTTTCTCATTAGTCTCATTGTCTCCCTCTGTGGGCAGGCAGGTGGGTGGTATTCCAGAAGGAGAAAGCAAGGCGAGGCAGGCTGGGGCGCTGGGCTCGGACCCGCAGCTCACGGATGGTCTGGCAGGAATCTCACCCAGGCGCCCCGAGGCTGCGAGGGTCCTGAGGTGTCACTGGTGCAAGAGTGAAAAAGAGGCCAAGAATAGGAGAGGACAAAGCCGACGGGCTCACTAAGAGAAAGAGAAACGTTCACTGCCATTGTGGATTTCTAACCCCCAGACAGCAAAGACCAAAAGCTGTTTTAGGCTAAGGCAGCCTTGGGAACAAAATTGGTGGTGTTGGGGGTTGGATGGGGGGTGCACAGCCTAGAATTAAGTAGAGTCGACTGCCACACATCCCCTCATTGAATCCAGAAAGTCGGAACCCATATTGTAACTGAACACTAAAAATCGTTAAACCTCTTTTGGTTGATCGATTTGTCCCCCGAAGCCAATTTATACCATGGTAATCACACCACTGCCCAAGAATGACGCTCTGAGCAGTTACCGCCTGACCGGCTGACCTCCACTAACGAGGTGTTCGCGCCTCCAGATATTTCTGGTCAGTTTAGCCCGACTGTTCTTTCCCCAGGGGTAACTGTCAGCCAGGCTTTGGGGGAAAACATCCTACTCCCTTGATATTAAGAAATACAAGAGGCCCTCAGACCTACTGACACCAGACACCACTCAGAGCCCCGAGGGAAGAAGCTGTAACCGACAGAGCATTCCTGAACCACACGCCAGACCCTAGGAACCGCCCTTCAGGCATTATGGCTCTATTAAAAAATTAATCCAAAAAGGAAGATGGTAACACATTAAAGTCATCCATTTGTTGTTGTATTTCCACGGAGTAATATGGAGGGCATAGCTGCTTCACACATATCTTGAGCAAAAAATTCAAATTAATAATTTCATTATTTGCATACTTTCCGGTTTTCTCTGATTTTCCTCTTCATTACGTTTCTTAAAATTTAACATCACACACACCCTACATATGCTTGCAGTTTTCATATCACGGTAAATATGTACTCAATTATGTCTGTAGAGGAAACCGATGTTCCATACGTAAATCCCATTAACAGAGTCAAATAAAACAGACTCACTGCGTGATTCTGTATATTGTTCTTAATTCACCAGTCTGCTGTGAAAAACATATTCCTCCCCTGACGAAACAAGATCCAAGCTCGCGTTTGATGGTAAACAGACTCTTCATGTTATGTTGGCCCAACATTGTCAGTCCTCCTTTCTCTACCGACTTGAAAACACTTGATCACAGGACAGTCTCATGACAGCATGAGTGATGGCAACACACACTGTACCCTCTGAAGGTCTAACTGGCCTTGAAAGAAAAGATAATTAAGATGTGACCATTCCCCAGGGCACGGTGTGTGTGGGGAGATGATGAAAGGGTGGGAGACGAGAAACAGAGGGCACGACCCTCCATACTCTCCCCCTGTTAGACACTGGAAACTGAACAGTGGCCTTATTCTTCACTTACCCCAAGTACGGGATCCTGGCATGTGTGCAGACATTCAGTGACATATTCCAGGGGTGACAGTTGGGTTGTGTCAGCATTTCTATTACCAATGCTTATGTTTAGCGTTCTTTATGCAGTCGAAAGTGCTGTGGGTCAAAAATTGACATGAAGATACCTCAGGCAAAAAACCACCAAACAAACCCAGGAAGCAGGCACTTTCTCTGGCATTTGCATTAGAAGATAAATACAAAAATCAATTTTAAAGCACTGTTGGGCTGATATCTATTTTTTTCCCTTGCTTATTTTGGTATGAGAGGTGAAAACCCAAGTTTCATTAAAGGCTTCTGAGAAAATCCACATGTCTATGATTTTGGTTTCTGACAGCTGCCTTTAGAAGTGATGCCATCAATACTGTGTCCTGAGGGACAAAGGAGCAGAGCATCTCCCCCAGCATGGAGGTCTAAAAAGAAATTAGAGCAGGGCCTGTACAAGGGCTCACAGGGCAGATGAAGTTACATAACACATAAGGTTAGTGTCTTTTCTTCAAGAGTTGTACAACGGAAAAAAATTAGTGTAAATTCAATTTTAGCAAGTCAGCTTTAATTTTAATTGTATTTGGAAAGCTAAATACATAGAAGTATCTTAGAGTTTATCCTTTACAATTTTAAAGCAAAATAAACATGGCAGTATTTATTATTATTTTCACAGATAGGATTTAAAAAAAAAATCTGTTTACGAGGGGAAAAAAAGCCCAACAAAAATACAGTATATAAGTGAGTACAAAATGCAGTGGAACAGAATGCAAATTGAATACCTAAGTACCAAGAAGCTGAGGAACAAAGCATACATCAGGTCTGAGGGGGGTCAATTAGGGAAGGCTGCATTTCTGTGTGTACATGCTGCTCTTTCTGCAACACTGCTATCCAACATTCCAGGCCAGCCTGGGAGATGCAGACTGTGCAAATATAGTCTGACATCTCACCACCAGAGGAAAACTATTATTAGATATTTTCATCCTACTCCAGAGGCATGGAAGCCAAAATGTAAAGTTTCTAAAGTCAGCTCTTGGTTATCCACATTCATAGACGGAAACAGCAAAAGCAAGAGTAGATAAATGGAAAGATTGATGAGTTGGCTTTGGAATGCACTTATTTTTTGAATATAGGTACATCTATGTTCATGGAACTCACAAGTCTGCTATTAATATTATAGTCATGAGGAGGTAGAAATCTCCAAGAGTTAAACCTTTTCACCACTTGATTAGAGCAGGTGAAAGAACAGAGAGTTACGTGACAACCTTAAAGACCCAGTCTTACAGGAATAAAGACACAGACCTACTAGAGAATGGACTTGAGGATATGGGGAGGGGGAAGGGTACTGTGACAAAGTGAGAGAGAGGCATGGACATATATACACTACCAAACGTAAGGTAGATAGCTAGTGGGAAGCAGCCGCATAGCACAGGGAGATCAGCTCGGTGCTTTGTGACCGCCTGGAGGGGTGGGATAGGGAGGGTGGGAGGGAGGGAGACTCAAAGAGGGAAGAGATATGGGAACATATGTATAACTGATTCACTTTGTTATAAAGCAGAAACTAACACACCATTGTAAAGCAATTATACTCCAATAAAGATGTAAAAAAAAAAAAAAAAGACCCAGTCTTAGGTTGGTGACTACAGTTCTATGGGTTCTATTAGACAACGCTCTGTGCAAAATTTAATTTTGGAATCTGGCATAAAAGCATGGCTTGAACCAATAACCCAGTCCACACTTGGGAATACTGGAAAGCAATTTTCAAAAATTCTTCTGAGCACTCAATTTCCTTTCAAATGCAAGTTACCTCTTTTTATTTCAGTTCTCTCTCTTTTTAACCTTAATTTTTTTCATTGCCTCTCTTACTTCTTTCAGTAAATGCAGGCTTCTTATTCTCATCTGTATTATACCGAGTAATTTCTCCATTTCTCTCCCCAAGATCTGCTGCTTCACTTTCATGAGCTGTTTTCTGAACCTTGCTCTAGATGTTCTCCTTGAAAGCTCTTACCCAGCAGTGTTTCAAATAAAATCTCAACAAAGTTTCCTCCAGCCACACTCTAAGTCAGAGAAGCTCACACTGCTAAACTCTACGACTGAACTTTCGCTATGAGCGGCCAGATGGACATCACAGGCTTCTGGAGCAGAAGGAAGGACATTAGGGACTCCTTGCTCATGCCAAGTGACACTGCATCCTGCCATAAACCCAGTTCCCAAATTATAACCCAAGGGTACAGCTGTCAAAAAAGGAGCCGAGAGCCACGCAATCCCCGTTAATTCTACCATGATTCCTGCACTGTCTACAATTAGTGCAGTAAAGGTAAAGCACATGGGCTTTAGAGTCAAGCCAAACTGGACTCGGATTCCAGTCCCACCTCTTACTAGCTGTGTATTCTTGGCAAAGTTCCTAAGCTCCTCTGGGCCTTTGTCTCTTCATCTCTAAAATGGGCACAGAAATAGCAGCTGCCTCTCAGGGGTGCCATGAAAATTAAGAGGGAGAACGCAGGCAGGCTGCTTGGCACAGCAGTTCCCGACGGCTGATTTAATTGTCCAGGGCATTTGCCCCTCTAAGGTGAGGGGCTAATTTGAAATTTACGGTTGACATCTAGCCTGAGTGATCACGTTCTGCCCATGTGGCACTGAACTCCCTCTTGATGTTGGAGACTGCAAATCTATATCTATGTAACAGTCTGTTCAGACTTAAAACGTTGGCCAGTGCTGCCAGGCACTGCTGAATAGAGCGGAGGGGGACAGGGTTATTACGACAGGAAGAGAAATGAACACTACTTAATGAACTTCCATTTCAATTGAGCAGGGCTTTTAATAAAAAAAAAAAAAGGAAGAAAAAGCTTTTTATAAGTTCTTTGCTCAGCAACAATAAAAAAAAAAGGGAAAAGCGCACTCGGCTGGGAACAGGAGCTACAGAGCTCATAAAAATTATTAGAAGGAACATTTTCTTTGTCTACCATACCCAGCAATTTCACTAGTGGGCAGTGATCCAGATCACTTAGATTCCCCCTAAAAAACGAGTCCAGAGAACCTTCTCAACTTTTCCAACTAATAAATCATCTAACCTCCTAATGTGTCTAACTCCACCATAAATAAAATGTTGGCTCCTAATTCATGGCATATTTTTGACAAGTAGATGACACTGACCTAGTGTTAACAGGATATGCTCGTTGGATATGCTCTTTTTCCACTAGGAGGGAGGCTCAGTGCTGACACATTTACTCACTGCCATTAAATCCTCCTTGTAGCCAGAGGCCTTTGTCCAGGAGGTGCTGGGCAAGGTGCAGAGTCTCTGTGAATGGTGTGGCTCCCACTGTGCCAAATGAGCCGGCCTCCTAGTATATTTCACTTCTTGCTGCAGCCTCTGTAGCTCATCCTAAGTGGGTTGAGTCATAGAAACTTCATATTTTTTGACATTAAGGGCCTGGCTAATTCATCTTCCCCCACAAATGTCATTAAACTACCTTAAGCTAATTGCCAAATGTGTTGCAGATTCATCATTAGAAGCTCTTTCAAGGTCCCCCATGACAAGCAGAGGATATCTATACTTGGATAAAGTATGTTATTTCTTATGACCCTGCTGGGTAATCACAAGCATACCCAATAATACAACCCTTAATATTTCTTAATTCAAAAGTATCAGGAAAAAAAAAGTTCTCTATATTTAAGAATCTGTTTTGTTCTTCTATTTAGTTTGAGTATACAACACATTTTAAGGATGAACCTATTTTGTATCTTTACTGCCTGATATAGTAAGTATTCAATATTTGCTGAATAACCAAAATGCACTTCAAACTAAATAAAGGAAATGACTTGAAGATTAAATAAAACAATGTCTCCCTCAGTGAACATACTTTTTTCCTTACTAAACTTCTCTCCACTTTTTTTTTTGGTAATTAATTAATTATTTATTGATTTTTATTTTTGGCTGTGTTAGGTCTTCGTTGCTGTGCACGGGCTTTCCCTAATTGCGGCGAGCGGGGGCTCCTCTTCGTTGCGGTGCGTGGGCTTCTCATTGCAGTGGCTTCTCTTGTTGCGGAGTATGGGCTGCAGGCGCACGGGCTTCAGTAGTTGTGGCTCGCAGGCTCTAGAGCGCAGGCCCAGTAGTTGTGGCACATGGGCTTAGCTGCTCCGTGGCATGTGGGATCTTCCTGGACCAGGGATCAAACCTGTGTCCCCTGCACTGGCAGGCAGATTCTTATCCACTGCACCACCAGGGAAGCCCAACTTCTCTCCACTTTTGACTTCATGCTGGAGACTGGCACCATCAACTGTACTGTAAATGGCATTCTGTGCTCCCCTTTAATTAACTGTCTACTTGACTTACACTTTCTCTGGAATCTGGGAAGTAACTGCTTTGTTTTTAAAAGGTCTTTCCTAATCCCTCAGATTGCATCTAAGATGTAAGAATAAACAGAAACGGGCTTCCCTGATGGCACAGTGGTTGAGAGTCCGCCTGCCGATGCAGGGGACACGGGTTCGTGCCCCGCTCCGGGAAGATCCCACATGCCGTGGAGCGGCTGGGCCCGTGAGCCATGGCCGCTGAGCCTGCGCGTCCGGAGCCTGTTGCTCCGCAACGGGAGAGGCCACAACAGTGAGAGGCCCGCGTACCGCAAAAAAAAAAAAAGAATAAACAGAAACTGCAACATCAATAAAGAACTTAATTAAGAAGAATATGCAATGACAGCAAATACATAAAAGCAATCTTTACTGAAGATAGGTAACCATTCAAATAAGCTTTTTACAGATAATAAGGAGTTGAGTGGGTAGCTGTTTATCCAATTTTATAAGTATTCCGCCTTTTAGAGACTGAGCACCGAATTAATATCTACCTAAAAAAATAGTTGTATCATCTGAAACTACACCAGCTAGTTGAACTTAAATTCTACATTCCTGAAGAATTTTTTAAAGGCAATGCTGGGACTTCCCTGGCGGTCCAGTGGTTAAGACTCCGTGCTTCCAATGCAGGGAGCGCGGGTTTGATACCTGGTCGGGGAACTAAGATCCCACATGCCACACTGCAAGGCCAAAACTTAAAAATAAATAAATAAAGACAATGCCTTAACTGATTTGATTAAGGGGGTAAACAATCCAGACCCTGCCCTGCTACATATTAAAGATGGCCCCTCATTCTTTCACAATCCTCTATATCCTCTCCCTTTGAATCTAGGGGGCTCCATGAAAGAGTTTTCCATTAAAACTGCCCGTTTTCAGACCCAGGTTGAGTTGGCAGCTTCCACTTCCTGTCTCTTAGACTGCAGCTGCTGTGGTGTGATGATGCCCTAGTAGCTCCGGGTAGAAACCTCTGTACAAAGGAACTGAGGCTCCAGGCCAACACCCCCGGTTAACCTCCAAGCCAACAGCCCCAGCTGATGCTGCATGGAATGGAGATGAGCTGTCTCCACCATGCATTAACCAAACTGCAGATTCAAGAGTAAAATAAATGATTACTGGCACACCAAACCTTAATTCAAGGTATTCTACCAGATGGGACACTGAAAGAAGGAATAATTATATTTTTTGAGCACTTGCTATATGACTAAATGCTTTATACAACCTTATTCCCTATAACAACCTTTTTAGATAGGATTCTTATTTTCTCTATTTTATACATGATGCAATTATAAGACTTGCAGATTAATTGCCTAAGATCATGTGATAGGAAGATGGTATTCAAAATCAGATCTGTCTCTTGGGCACATGCTCAGCAGATAAATGAGAACAGAATGAAGGAAATTCCAAACTAATGCTGGGGACTCAAATTTTCATGAATACAGTACGGAGAAGAAAATGATGTCAATTAACAGGTATGTCCTGAGGGTACCCCAATATTGCTTAGCATAACTTTCAAAATCAGTGGTAACATTTTTTGAAGCATAGTATTCAGAAAACAACATGTTTTTAGTACTTACAACTTTATGATGTCTACTAAGTGCCAAGTGCTCCACACTAAAGAGGTTACAAAGACGAACGACAAGATTCTTGCTCTAAAGGCTCTTGCACTTTTGTAGAAGAAATAAGTCATGTTACACAAAGAGCTGTTTCACAAGGTACCATAAGTGAGGAATAAAGTGCTGTGGGAATTTATTCATTCATTAAAGAAATATTTATTGGCTGCCAGTGTAGCAGTGACCAAGACAGATATGGCCCCTGCTCTCAAAGAACTGATGATTCATGATATTACTTTTGCTGGAAGCACCAGAAAAGGAGGGATAGAGATTTTAGCTTGGCCTTAAACTATACTGAGGCTTTGGGCATGTGGAGAATTAGGAGGGTTTTTGAGGTACAGGGGTAACAGTGAGCAGAAAAAAAAAAAATACTAAAGCACAAGAAAATTAGGACACACAGGGGGATTTTAAGAACCATATTTCAGTGACTCTAAGAATCAATCAATTAAGTCAGCCATTCATAATTTTACGTACCAAAAGAAAACACAGTCAGATTACCCTGGTGGTGCAGTGGTTAAGAATCCACCTGCCAACGCAGGGGACACAGGCTCGATTCGTAGTCCGGGAAGATCCCACATACTGCAGAGCAACTAAGCCTGTGCGCCACAACTACTGAGCCTGAGCTCTAGAGCCCTTGAGCCACAACTACTGAAGCCCGTGCATCTAGAGCCCATGCTCTGGAACAAGAGAAGCCACCCCAATGAGAAGCCTACACACTGCAACAAAGAGTAGCCTCTGCTCGCCACAACTAGAGAAAAGCCCGCGTGCAGCAACGAAGACCCAATGCGGCCAAAAATAAATAAATAAATTTATAAAAAGAAAAAAAGACATAGTTAACATTTACAGCAGTAGCTCTCCACCCAGGGCAATTTTGCCCTCCAAGGGACATTTGGCAACATTCACAAACATTTTTGATTCTCACAACTGAGGGGGTGCTACTGGCCTTTCATAGGTACAGGCCCCTTGTTGCTAATCATCCTGCCATGTGCAGGAGAGCTCCCCATAAAGAGAAATTGTTCAGCTCAATAAGTCAATATTGCCAACGTTGAAAACTTCCCCACTGGAGAGCTTCAAGATGGAGGAGTTAAGATGTGGAGCTCACCTTCCTCCCAACAAATACATCAGAAATACATCTACACGTGGAACAACTCCTACAGAACACCTACTGAACGCTGGCAGAAGACCTCAGACTTCCCAAAAGGCAAGAAACTCGCACGTACCTGGGTAGGGCAAAAGGAAAAAAAGAAAAAACCGAGACAAAAGAATAGGGACGGGACCTGCACCAGTGGGAGGGAGCTGTGAAGGAGGAAAGGTTTCCACACATTAGGAAGCTCCTTCACTGGTGGAGACGAGGGGTGGCGGAGGGGAAGCTTCGGAGCCACGGAGGAGAGCACAGCAACAGGGGTGCGGAGGGCAAAGCGGGGAGATTCCCACACAGAGGATAGGTGCTGACCGGCACTCAGCAGCCTGACAGGCTTGTCTGCTCACCCAAAGGGGCGGGCGGGGCTGGGAGCTGCTACTTTAACCCCGTCCTGTCTGGGCAGGAACAGACGCCCTCAGGTGACCTACACGCACACGCAGGGCTAAATCCAAAGCTGAACCCCAGGAGCTATGCAAACACAGAAGAAAAAGGGAAATTTCTCCCAGCAGCCCCAGAAACAGTGGACTAAACCTCCACAATCAACTTGATGTACGCTGCATCTGTGGGATACCTGAATAAACAATGAATCATCCCAAAATTGAGGTGGTGGACTTTGGGAGCAACTGCAGGCTTAGGGTTTGCTTTCTGCACCTAATTTATTTCTATTTTTATGTTTATCTTAGTTTAGTATTTAGCGTTTATTATAATTGGTAGATTTGTTTTTTGTGGTTTGGTTGCTCTTTTCTTCCTTCCCTCCTTCCTTCCTTCCTTTTCCTTTTTCTCTCCCTCTCTCTCTCTCTCCCTTTTCTTCTCAGCCGAGTGGCTGACAGTGTCTTGGTGCTCCAGCCGGGTGTCAGGCCTGTGCCTCTGAGGTGGGAGAGCCGAGTTCAGGAACACTGGTCCGCCAGAGACCTCCCGGCTCCAAATAGCAAACAGCGAAAGCTCTCCTAGAGATCTCCATCTCAATTCTAAGACCCAGCTCCACTCAGCGACCAGTGCCAGACACCCTATGCCAAACAAACAGCAAGACAGGAACACAACCCCACCCATTAGCAGAGAGGCTGCCTAAAATCATAATAAGGTCACAGAAACCCCAAAACACACCACCGGATGCGGTCCTGCCCACCAGAAAAACAAGATCCAGACTCATCCACCAGAACACAGGTACCAGTCCCCTCCACCAGGAAGCCTACACAACACACTGAACCAACCTTAGCCACTGGGGGCAGACACCAAAACCAACGGGAACTACAAACCTGCAGACTGCGAAAAGGAGACCCCAAACACAGTAAGTTAAGCAAAATGAGAAGACAGAGAAATACACAGCAGATGAAGGAGCAAGGTAAAAACTCACCAGACCTAACAATTGAAGAGGAAACAGGCAGTTTACCTGAAAAAGAATTCAGAGTAATGATAGTAAACATGATCCAAAATATTGCGAATAGAATGGAGAAAATACAAGAAACGTTTAACAAGGACCTAGAAGAACTAAAGAGCAAACAAACAATGATGAACAACACAATAAATGAAATTAAAATTCTCTAGAAGGAATGAATAGCAGAATAACTGAGGCAGAAGAACACATAAGGGACCTGGAAGATAAATTACTGGAAATAACTACTGTAGAGCAGAATAATGAAAAAAGAATGGAAAGAATTGAGGACATTCTCAGAGACCTCTGGGACAACATTAAACACACCAACATTCGAATTATAGGGGTCCCAGAAGAAGAAGAGAAAAAGAAAGGGACTGAGAAAATATTAGAGGAGATTATAGTTGAAAACTTCCCTAATACGGGAAAGGAAATAGTCAATCAACTCCAGGAAGCACAGAGAGTCCCATACAGGATAAATCCAAGGAGAAACACGCCAAGACACATATTAATCAAACTATCAAAAATTAAATAGAAAGAAAAAATATTAAAAGCAGCAAGGTAAAAACAACAAATAACATACAAGGGAATCCCCATAAGGTTAACAGCTGATCTTTCAGCAGAAACTCTGCAAGCCAGAAGGGACCTGCAGGACATATTTAAAGTGATGAAGGAGAAAAACCTGCAACCAAGATGACTCTACACAGCAAGAATCTGATTCAGATTTGATGGAGAAATTAAAACCTTTACAGACACGCAAAACCTAAGAGAATTCAGCACCACCAAACCAACTTTACAACAAATGCTAAAGGAACTTCTCTAGGCAGGAAACACAAGAGAAGGAAAAGACCTACAATAACAAACCCAAAACAATTAAGAAAATGGTAATAGGAACACACATTATCGATAATCACGCTAAATGGATTAAGTGCTCCAACCAAAAGACACAGGCTCGCTGAATGGATGCAAAAACAAGACCCACATATATGCTTCTATAAGACACCCACTTCAGACCTAGGGACCCATACAGACTGAAAGTGAGGGGATGGAAAAAGATATTCCACGCAAATGGAAATCAAAAGAAAGCTGGAGTAGCAATTCTCATATCAGACAAAACAGACTTTAAAATAAAGACTATTACAAGAGACAAAGATGGACACTACATAAGATCAAGCGATCAATCCAAGAAGAGATAGAACAATTGTAAACATTTATGCAGGCAACATAGGAGCACCTGAATATATAAGACAAATGCTAACAGCCATAGAATGGGAAATCGAAAGTAACACACAATCATACTAGGGGACTTTAACACCCCACTTTCACCAATGGACAGATCATCCAAAATGAAAATAAATAAAGAAACACAAGCTTTAAATGATACTTTAAACAAGATGGATTTAATTGATGTTTATATGACATTCCATCCAAAAACAATAGAATACACTTTCTTCTCAAGTGCTCATGGAACATTCTTCAGGATAGATCATATCTTGGGTCACAAATCAAGCCTTGGTAAATTTAAGAAAATTGAAATTTTATCAAGTATCTTTTCTGACCACAACGCTATGAGACTAGATATCGATTACAGGAAAAAACTGTAAAAAATACAAATACATGGAGGCTAAACAATACACTACTAAATAACCAAGAGATCACTGAAGAAATCAGAGGAAATCAAAAAATACCTAGAAACAAATGACAATGGAAACACGATGACCCAAAACCTATGGGATGCAGCAAAAGCAGTTCTAAGAGGGAAGTTTATAGCAATACAGTCCTACCTCAAGAAACAAGAAACATCTCAAATAAACAGCCTGATCTCACACCTAAAGCAATTACAGAAAGAAGAACAAAAAACTGCCAAAGTTAGCAGAAGGAAAAAAATCATAAAGATCAGATCAGAAGTAAATGAAAAGGAAATTAAGGAAATGATACCAAAGAGCAATAGAATTAAAAGCTGGTTCTTTGGGAAGATAAACAAAATTGATAAACCATTAGCCAGACTCATCAAGAAAAAAAGGGAGAAGACTCAAATCAATAGAATTAGAAATGAAAAAGAAGAAGTAACAAATGACACTGCTTAAACACAAAGGACCGTGAGAGATTACTACAAGCAACTATATGCCAGTAAAATGGACAAACTGGAAGAAACGGACAAATTCTTAGAAAAGCACAACCTTCCGAGACTGAACCAAGAAGAAATAGAAAATATAAGCAGACCAATCACAAGCACTGAAATTGAGACTGTGATTAAAAATCTTCCAACAAACAAAAGCCCAGGACCAGATAGTTTCACAGGGGAATTCTTTCAAACATTTAGAGAAGAGCTAACACCTATCCTTCTCAAACTTCCAAAACATAGTAGAGGGTAGGAACACTCCCAAACTCATTCTAGGAGGCCACCATCAAACTGATACC
Source organism: Monodon monoceros (assembly GCF_005190385.1). Classification (NCBI taxonomy): domain Eukaryota; kingdom Metazoa; phylum Chordata; class Mammalia; order Artiodactyla; family Monodontidae; genus Monodon; species Monodon monoceros. Next base: position 51,933,905 of record NW_021703785.1, on the reverse strand, counting down.
AAAACCAGACAAAGATGTCACAAGGAAAGAAAACTACAGATCAATATCACTGATGAACATAGATGCAAAAATCCTCAACAAAATACTAGCGAACAGACTCCAACAGCACATTAAAAGGATCATACACCATGATCAAGTGGGGTTTATCCCAGGAATGCAAGGATTCTTCAACATATGCAAATCAATCAATGTGAGACACCATATTAACAAACTGAAGGAGAAAAACCATATGATCATCTCAATAGATGCAGAAAAAGCTTTTGACAAAATTCAACACCCATTTATGACAAAAACCCTCCAGAAAGTAGGCACAGAGGGAACTTACCTCAACATAATAAAGGCCATATTACAAACCCACAGCCAACATCGTCCTCAATGGTGAAAAACTGAAACCATTTCCTCTAAGATGAGGAAAAAGACAAGGTTTCCCACTCTCACCACTATTATTCAACATAGTTTTGGAAGTTTTAGCCACAGCAATCAGAGAAGAAAAAGAAGTAAAAGGAATCCTATTCAGAAAAGAAGTAAAACTGTCACTGTTTGCAGATGACATGATACTATACATAGAGAATCCTAAAGATGCTACCAGAAAACTACTAGAGGTGATCAATAAATCTGGTTAAGTAGCAGGATACAAAATTAATGCACAGAAGCCTCTTTCATTCCTATACGCTAATGATGAAAAAACCGAAAGAGAAATTAAGGAAACACTCCCATTTACCATTACAACAAAATGAATAAAATACCTAGGAATAAACCTCCCTAAGGAGACAAAAGACCTGTATGCAGAAAACTATAAGACACTGATGAAAGAAATTAAAGATGATACCAACAGATGGAGACATATACCATGTTCTTGGATTGGAAGAATCAACATTGTGAAAATGGCTATACTACCCAAAGCAATCTACAGATTCAATGCAATCCCTATCAAACTACCAATGGCATTTTTCACAGAACTAGAACAAAAAGTTGCACAATATGTATGGAAACAGAAAAGACCCCGAATAGCGAAAGCAATCTTGAGAAAGAAAAACGGAGCTGGAGGAATCAGGCTCCCAGACTTCAGACTATACCATAAAGCTACAGTAATGAAGACAGTATGGTACTGGCACAAAAACAGAAATATAGATCGATGGAACAGGATAGAAAGCCCAGAGATAAACCCACGCACCTCTGGTCAACTAATGTATGACGAAGGAGGCAAGAATACAAAATGGAGAAAAGACAGCCTCTTCAATAAGTGGTGCTGGGAAAACTGGACAGCTACATGTAAAAGAATGAAATTAGAATACTCCTTAACACTGTACACAAAAATAAACTCAAAAGGGATTAAAGACCTAAATGTAAGGCCAAACACTATCAAACTCTTAGAGAAAAACATAGGCAGAACACTCTATGACATAAATCATAGCAAGATCCTTTTTGACCCACCTCCTGGAGAAATAGAAATAAAAACAAAAATAAACAAATGGGACCTAATGAAACTTCAAACCTTTGCACAGCAAGGGAAACCATAAACAAGATGAAAAGACAACCCTCAGAATGGGAGAAAATATTTGCAAATGAAGCAACTGACAAAGGATTAATCTCCAAAATATAGAAGCAGCTCATGCAGCTCAATATCAAAAAAACAAACAATCCAATCCAAAAATGGGCAGAAGACCTAAATAAACATTTCTCCAAAGAAGATATACAGATTGCTAACAAACACATGAAAGGATGCTCAACATCACTAATCATTAGAGAAATGCAAATCAAAACTACAATGAGTATCACCTCACACCAGTCAGCATGGCCATCAAAAGATCTACAAATAATAAATGCTGGGCAGGGTGTGGAGAATAGAGGACCCTCTTGCACTGTTGATGGGAATGTAAATTGATACAGCCACTATGGAGGTTCCTTAAAAAAGTAAAAATAGAACTACCATATGACCCAGCAATCCCACTACTGGGCATATACCGTGAGAAAACCATAATTCAAAAAGAGTCATGTACCAAAATGTTCATTGCAGTTCTATTTACAATAGCCAGGACATGGAAGCAACCTAAGTGTCCATCAGCAGATGAATGGGTAAAGAAGATGGAATATATATATATATAATGGAATATTACTCAGGTATAAAAGGAAATGAAATTGAGATATTTGTAGTGAGGTGGATGGACCTAGAGTCTGTCACAGAGTGAAGTAAGTCACAAAGAGAAAAACAAATACCATATACTAACACATATATATGGCATCTAAACAGAAAAAAAAAAGGTTCTAAAGAACCTAGGGGTAGGACAGGAATAAAGCCACAGACGTAGAGAATGGACTTGAGGACACGGGGAGGGGGAAGGGTGAGCTGGGACGAAGTGAGAGATTGGCATGGACAAATATGCACTATCAAGTGTAAAACAGATAGCTAGTGGGAAGCAGCCACATAGCACAGGGAGATCAGCTCGGTGCTTTGTGACCACAGGCACAGGGTGGATGGGAGAGAGGGAGATGCAAGAGGGAGGAGATATGGGGATATATGTATAGGTGATTCACTTTGTTATACAGAGAAACTAACACACCATTTTAAAGCAATTATACTCCAGTAAAGATGTTAAGAAAAAAAAAAGAAAAAGAAAACTCCCCCACTACAGGATGTGATAAATTGAAAAATATGTCTAGAATATTAAGAAAGCATTTTAAGATAGATGAAATACAATAGTTCAGCTTATCTGGGATGAACCCAGGGTTGTGAAGGAGTACTAGAAAATAATGCTGGTATTCTGCCTCTGAGTCTCTTTTCTCATTTTTAGAATAGTAAAGTGATGATGACCAGGGGCTGTTTTGAGAAAATAATTTAACATGCTGTACATTTCAGGGCCAGGAGTTCCAGACCATGTGTTCATCCTCTGCTTTGGAGAAACCCTGCACTCTAATCAAACTAACTAATACATCCCATTTCTGCTAATTGTGACTGATCTCAGGGGAAACAAAAGAGTCACCAATCATATGGTATATCTCATTGTTTTTAAAGCCAAGGTCTATGCTACTTGTGATTCTATGAAGCTCCCCCTGATGCTCAATTTAAAATATTGTTTTCTTTTTTTGAACTTCTTTAGCACTGCCTCTCAAATAGTATTTGTGTGGTTTATCTTTTCCCTAACTGTAAGTCCCTTTGGGTCACGATCCATGACTGGTTCACACCTGTAACTCTCAAGGAACCTTACAGTGCCTCACATGTTACAGGTGGTTAATAAATATTTGTAGAATGAATAATTGAATAAATATACAGTACCAGAAGACTATAATTAAATACAAATCCCTCAGACTTCTCCCAGCTCTTTTCAGGCTTTCCTCACAGGGCTCATTTTGTAAACCTTCAATCATTTTAGTTGCTCTCCAAGTTCTCATGCTTCAGCTACAGGGTCTCAGGGAGAGCAGAGTTCTTTCCTAACCACTGCTTTACAAAACACCATTTAGTAAATTCAATCAACTTTCAAATCACTTCCCTGGGATGGCAGTCAGTGTTTCGTCTCAAAATATTTAAAGCACCTTACATAGGCAGAGTACTAAATTCCTCTGAGGAAACAAGGGACAACATAAATATAAGCAGCAAGAAACTTTCTACCCATCGCTCACAAATTCCAATTATATTAGCGATGATTATACTTGTATGGGGGTTAGTGGGGGTGGGGTGGGAGGAATTCGGAACTAACAGAAGTCTTAAAATGTATGACTATCAGAGAGAGGAAGAAAATAAGGGGGAAAGATCAGTGATTGAATTTTAACGTGTTCCTCTGAAAGATAAAACAAAGATGGACTGTTCATCTTTTATTATTATATAGCTTAGCAGTGGAAGAAATGATTGTGGTCACTACATGTATGAAAATTATGAAGGTAATGATTTAGATTAACTTGCAAGGCATTTTTTATAAGGTCCCCCTTTTTCTCCTTCAGAGTGGTCCTTGAGCATCAATCAATGTTTGGTGGCTGCTTCTAGCAAGTCTTTTGCTTCATTAATTTTGGTTGCTAAGTAAGGAGATCCACCTGAGAGGACAAAGAAAAGTAAATGGATTAAAACACACTTCATTATTGACAGTTTTTAAAGTCTCAAATGAAATATAATACTTATGGAGTACAGACTTAGAGTCACTGTGCCCTAAAATAAAATTGTCAGTTCTTTTTTAGAGTTCTTCACAATGAATTACTGCTAATGCAAAGAGCAAGAGGAAAACTGAGGTGAATTTCAAACTCAGAATCATTATAAATCACAAACAGACGCTTTTTGACATACAAAAATACTGGCCCCAGAACTGTCACGTTAAAGCTATTTAAGCACCATATGCCTTCTAACTTCTAGTCCTGAACACTTTCATTGCTTAACACTAGAACTAACAATCATATTACAGTTCACCAGTCCCTTTGTGTTTGTTTTTATTTTTTTTCTCCCCTTGAGTACAAATGATCTATAGCTGTTGAAAACATCATAAGACCTCAATAGCTCACAACAAACCAAAAACGTCTAGATAGCACTGGTGTGTATATTGTCCTGACTTTATCCAGGCCTTTTACTGATATCATGCCACCCACTTTAAAAAGGAAAAAGAAAAAAAAAAAGGCGGTGGGGGGGAAGAAAGCAGGGAAACAGAACAGCATAAGGGCAATGCTGAAGGAGCTATATTTAGTTTTTTACCCTTGAAGATATCACTGACATTTTCACATCAAGATCTGAATCACTATAAACACTTACGGATTATATCACAGAGTGCCCTTGAATATACAATAAGAATTACAAATGAAATTGATGCAAGTTTCCATATGCACTTGACTCTGAAATAAACTGACTTCAGGATTATCTTTGAAAATGATCTCAGAATTAGGTAATGTCAATCTTGGTAACAAGCTGGTTAAATTTTGAGAGTTACCAATGTAATGCCAGGCATCCTGTATATCCTCAACAACTACCAAAATATTAATTGAACTCAAACATAACCTTTAATTGATTGATATGAATTCTGGATATTTAAATCACTGGCCATAACATGCTCATTTAGCAGAAAGAAAAAAAAAGGCATGGAAGATCGAAAGTCTCATTAAACATTATATTTATTGATGGCAATGTTAGAGGGAAAAAATTGACAGTTTATTCAGAATAACATTGAATTACCCTTCACCCTCTTTTAATGAGGGGGACACTGGACTTCTCAATTATGTGCATGGCAGAAACTTTGGGTTCGGCACTCATTCTACCTTCCTAAAACTTGGAAAAGGCCCTAAGCCTAAAACTACGATTCCTATATTCTCTTCAAGTAGTGTTTGATTCAAATTAGGATCTATCAATGAGAGGCAGTCTTGTGAGATTTGAAAGGCTAAAGAGAAAGGTTTTCTTGCTGGGCCTCTTTGTTACTGCTGCTAGCAAGTGAAATCATGGTGTAGTGATGGCCGCATCTGTGCTTTCCTTAAAGTTCTAGTGGCAGTCCATGAGGTAGTCAATGAGTAGCTCTCCTGACAGAGCAGCTCTGTAATTACTAGGGGAGCCATTCTTGTAAGCCAAGTCTAAAATGTACTCCTTTAGACCTTCCAACAATTTGTAACCATTCATTCCCTGCACTAAATGCTCTCCTGCTTAAAACCTCTGGTTTCTGGCACTGAATCTTGACTAATATAAAATATATAGGATACATATCCTTTATTTAATGGAAACAATACAGTTTTGAATCTTTCGATCCTGCTCAGGTTTCTTGGGGGGAATCATCTGGATTCCATTTAATTAGCATACTCACCCTCTGGGATTCCCTGGTGGCGCAGTGGTTGAGAATCTGCCTGCCAATGCAGGGGACACTGGCTCGAGCCCTGGTCTGGGAAGAGCCCACATGCCGTGGAGCAACTGGGCCCGTGAGCCACAATTACTGAGCCTGTGCTCTAGAGCCTGTGTGCCACAACTACTGAAGCCTGTGCTCTACAGCCCACGAGCCACAACTACTGAGCCCACCTGCCACAACTACTGAAGCCCACGCGCCTAGAGCCTGTGCGCCGCAGCAAGAGAAGCCACCGCACCACAACGAAGAGTAGCCCTCGCTCACCGCAACTAGAGAAAGCCAGCACATAGCAACGAAGACCCAACGTAGCCAAAAATGAAAAAAATAATTAATAAAAAAAAATTTATCAAAAAACTAACACTGGATATACATTGACCTCAATGAAGTTTGATGACACTATCAATTCATACTGTCCAAAAATAACTGGGGCTCAGCAAGTCCACGATCAAAACCACTGTGATGAGCATAGTAACTAGGCATTATTCTAATATAGTATTTCATTTGGTTCCTCCAACTATCCTTTGTAGTTGCTCAATTCTTATTTTCATTACATAAAGAAAACTGAATCACAAAAAAGTTTAGTTACTTGCCCAACACTAGCCACAGAGTTAAAATGAGGTGGAGTCAGGATTCCCAGGAATCCCACACCACACTGTCTCTCACTCTCTTTACAAACTTCTTTGCTTATTAAATTCCTACCATGTTAAACATTTGGTTGTTATAAACCTTTTCTACTTTCTTCAAGCCGGTAACCCCATCCCAGGTCCTCTTCCTTCTTAGGAAGATTGAAATCATGCCTTGTGGTTTACTTTTAAAGTATATGTCTATCTACTCATTACATAATAAATACGTTGAAGAGCAATCATGTCTTAGATCTCTCTGTATTATCAGCACAGCTCTGAGTACACAGAAGGGAGTGGAGACGTGTCCTTGATGGGGAGAAGGAAGTGGTGAATCACTATTCCCTTACTTTCTTGCATCAAGTACCAGTTTCAGAAAAGTAAAATCACTCCAGAGAGACAGAAAACAGGATAAACAAGTGTGTTACAAGTGGGTGCTTTAAAAATAAATACCTGCAAAACATCTGGGTAAAACAATCCTAACCAGCACAAGAGAAAATAAGCAAATATTCTACAACTAACAATTGTTACAAAGTTAGGTACAGGCATACCTTGTTTTCTCATGCTTTGTTTTATTGCACTTTGTAGATACTGAGTCTTTTACAATTGAAGGTTTGCAGCAACACTGTGTCAAGGAAGTCTTATCAGTGCCATTTTTAAAACAGGTTTATTTTTTAATTATGGTATGAACATACATTGTTTTTTAAATATAATGCTATTTCACACTTAACAAACAACAGTATAGTGTAAACATAACTTTTGTATGTACTGGGAAACCAAAATATTCGTGTGACTTGCTTTATTGCAATATTTGCTTTATTGGAGTGGTCTGGAACTGAACCTAGTATCTTTGAGGTATGCCTGTATAATTTATTACTAATGTGAGTTTCACAGAAAGTACACCAATGTGAGGATTAAGAATATATAAGTTCCTTTTTTCCTTGGGTCTTCCTTATGCAGATCCATATATTCCTTAACTCTCGTTAAAACTTATGAATGTCTACATCCCAAATCTGTAAGACAGAAGTAAGAAGTATTGCCATCTGCTGATTTGAAGGGTTCTTAAAAGCCACCCACCCTTCTTAAAAGAAAGATGTTAAAATCACATTGAAGCACATAGGAGACTGACTTCTCTGAACTTCAGATAAGTTCCAGTGATCTGCTCCCCAGTGAAACTGGTGAAAACTATATAATAACCCCCAACCATTTGTAACCTCTAGAAATGATCTTAAAAACAAAAAGAAAAAAGAAAAATCTACTAGAGAAGATCTATGAGAAGTCAGTAGGAATCTGTGGTAAACGGCTCCCTCCTATTCCCCTCCCAGCTCAGCAAGGCAGAGACTCCATGCTGGACTGCTCTAGCAGGAACACAGGCCTCCATCTCTCCCCAGCTCCTGGACAGAGGGCTTTCTTTCTGGGAGGAGCAGGACGGACCTTCGTATTTCTCTTCCTACTCGCAGTTGCCTGGTGCTGAGGCTCAGTCACAGGAAAGTGGAACAGAGGCTCTACCGTGGACATGGCTCCCTTAGAATAAATACTGGGACCTCAACAGCTCTTTTCCCAGCCCACAAGGCATGGTGGTTTCACACCAGGATAGGCAAGCTGAGAAGACCTCTGGCTACTTCACTAAAACCATCCAGCCAGTTAATAAACAAATAATAATAACAAGCTAGCCTGGGGGGTGGGGGGTGGCAAACCAATACCCAAAGCTGCTATAATACATAATCTAAAATATTCAGTTTCCAACAAAATATTTCAGGGCATGTAAAGGAACAGGCAAGTATGACAGTATGACCCATACACACATCATGAAAAAAGTAGCAACAGAAACTATCTCTGAGAGGGACCAAACGCTGGATTTGTGGAAAAAGTTTCCAAAGTAGTCATTATACATTCACAGAACTAAAATTTAAAAAAAAAAATCACTAGAGGGGCTCAAGAGTAGATTTGAACTGGCATAAGACAGAATGAGCAAACTTGAAGATACAATGATTGCGATTATGCAAACTGAAGATCAGAGAGAAAAAGGAAAGAAGTAGAAAAAACCAGAGCCTCAGAGAAATGTGGGACATCATAAAATCCATAAAAATACATGAAATGGGAGTACCAGGAGAGGAAAAGAGAAAAAACAATCTTTAAAGATATACTGGCTAAAAATTTCCCAAGTTTATTGAAAAACAATAACCTACACATCCAAGAAGCTCAGCAAACTCCAAGTAGGATAAATTTAATAAGGCCTAAAACACACATCATTAAAACATGCTAAAAGTCAAAGACGAGAAAATATGGAAGGTAGCATTAAATTAATTAAAAAATGAGGCCACTAGACGGAGGTGGCTTTAATGCCTTAGTAGACTACATAATCAAATTAAAACCTAAGGCTGTAAATCTCTCCACATTAAGAAATTAAAACCTGAGTACAACTAATCACAAACAGCCAACTAGACTTTTCCAAGTAAAGCAAATGCTTACGCTACAGCCAATCAAATAATTTTCTTGGTTTGATTTGGCCTCTTCTCTATAAAAATCTTTCCACTAGAGGGCTCCTAACCACTTTCGGACTGGTGCTGCCCAATTCAAATCAATTTTTGCTCAAACGAACTCTTAAAATTTTTAATATGCCTCAGTTTATCTTTTAACAGTAGCAAGAGAAAGACAGTGTGACACTTATAAAGGAACCCAATAACATAAAAAGCTAACTTAGCAGAAAAACAATGGAGGCCAGGAAGGCAGTGGTATAACATAAAGTCCTCAAAGAAAAAACTGTTGACCAAGAATGCTATACATTCAGCAAAGCTGTTATTCAGAAATGAAGGTGAAATAAACACTATCCTAGATAATCAAAAACTGAAAGAATTTATTGTTAACCGATCCACTTTAGAAGAAATACTAAAGGAAATTATTTAGGCTGAAAGAAAGTGACCTCAGATGGTAATCTGAATTTACATATACAAAGAGCACTAGTAAATGTAACTGTGTAATTATAAAAGACAATATAAATGCCTATTTTGCTTTCTTCTCTTAACTGATTGAAAAGGTAACTGTAAAAAATATGCATAAAATGCACTGTTTGGTCTGTAACACAGAAATATAATACATGCATAATACACATGCTAGTAACAGCACAAAGGTGTATAGGAGCAAAGCTGTTATAGATTAAGAAAATAACAGCAGACAGTAATGATTCTAACAATGTACTGTTCAGCTTGTAACATTAGTAGATGTTATGTGTATAACAATAATACCACAAAAGGGGGAAAATGGGAATAGAGCTATATAGAAGTAATATTTCCATATATATTGTAAGAATTAAGCTAGTATAAATCTGAAGCTGATTCTGAGAAATTAAGATGTATATGGTAAACCCTAGAGCAATCACTTTTAAAAACCCTCAAGAATAATGAAATAATAAAATCAAAATACTACATTAGAAAATATTCAGTGCAAAAGAAAGCAATAAAGGAAGACTAACAGAGGGGTAAAAAAGACATGACATTGAAAACAAAGAGCAAATGCAGGGACTTCCCTGGTGGCACAGTGGTTAAGAATCTGCCTGCCAATGCAGGGGACACAGGTTCAAGCCCTGGTCTGGGAAGATCCCACATGCCGCAGGGCAACTAAGCCCGTGAACCACAACTACTGAGCCTGCACTCTAGAGCCTGTGTGCCACAACTACTAAGCTCACGCACCACAACTACCGAAGCCCATGCACCTAGAGCCCATGCTCCACAACAAGAGAAGCCACCGCAATGAGAAGCCCACACATCGCAATGAAGAGTAGCCCCTGCTCACTGCAACTAGAGAAAGCCCACACACAGCAACAAAGACCCAATGCAGCAAATAAATAAATATTTTTTAAAAAGCAAATGCAGACATAAATCCAACTATATCAATAATAAAATTACATGTGAACAGAATAAACAATCCAATCTGTCATTAGGTTGTCAGGTTGGATTAAAAAAACATGATCCAACTAAAGGCTGTTTACAGGAGACAGACTTTAGATTCAAAAACACAAATAGATTGAAAGTAAAAGGATGGAAAAAGAGGTATCATGAAACACCAACCACAGACAAACTAGAATGGCTATACTCATGAGACAAAATAGAGTTTAAAACAAAAAAGTGTTCCTATAAATATATATGCTCTTAACAACAGAGCACCAAAATATATGAAACGAAAACTAAGAAAAATGAACAGAGAAACAGACAATTCAACAATAAGAATTAATGCCCCACTTTCAATAATGGATAGAACAACTAGACAGAAGATCAACAAGGAAGTAGAAGACTTGGACAACACTTAAAACCAACTAGACCTAACAGATATCTACAGAACACTCCACCCAACAACAGAATATACATTCTTCTCAAGTGCACATGGAACATTTTCTAGGAGAAGCCATATGATAGGCCATAAAACAAACCTCAATAAATTAAAAGGATAGAAACAATACATTATGTTCTCCAACCACAATTGAATGAAATTAGAAATCAATAGCAAGGACAAATTTGGGAAATAAATACTTACAGGCCATAGCTTAAGTAGTGCTTAGAGAGCAATTATAGTTTTAAGTTCCTGGGTTAAAAAAGAAAAAAGATCTAGGGACTTCCCTGGTGGTCCAGTGGCAAAGAATCTGCCTTCTGATGCAGGGGATGTGAGTTTGATCCCTGGTCTGGGAACTAGGTTCCCACATGCCACAGGGCAGCTAAGCTGCATCACAACTACTGAGCTCTCGCGCTGCAAAACTAGAGCCCACGTGCTCTGGAGCCCGCGCACCACAACTACAGAGCCCATGAGCCCTGGAGCCTGTGCACCACAACTAGAGAGAGAAAACCCACATGCCACAACTAGAGAGAAGCCCATGTGCTGCAATGAAGAGCCTGCGCACCACAACAAAAGACCCCACATGCCGCAACGAAGATCCTGTCTGCCTCAACTAAGACCCGACTCAGCCAAAATAAATGAATGAATAAATGAATGAATAAATTAAATTAAATAAAAAAGGAAAGAAAAAAAGATCTCAAATCAATAACCTAAACTTCAACCTTAAGACACTGGAAAGAGAAGAGCAAACTAAACCTAAAGCAGGAAGAAGAAAGGAAATAGTAAAAATTAAAACAAAAATTCATGAAAGAGAGAACAGAAAAACAACAGGGAAAATCAACCAGCCCAAAAGATGGCTCTTTGAAAAGAAGTCCTTAGCTTGTTGATCAGCAAAACAAACCTTTAGCTTGTCCAAGCTTGACCAAGAAAAAAAGAAAACAGATTCAAATTACTAGAATCAGAAATCAAAGAGAGGACATTACTATCATACCTTGCAGAAATAAAAATAATTATAAAGGAGTACTATAAATAACTATTTCAACAAATTAGAAAACATATATAAAATTAGACAAATTCCTCAAAAGACACAAATTACTGAAACCGTCTCAAGAAAAAATGGACAATCTGAATAGATCTATTACAAGTGAAGAGACTGAATCAGTAATCAAAAAACTATGCAAAGAAAACCCAGGTCTAGATGGTTTATAGAAGGGGAGGGAATGCTCCCTAACTCATTTTACAAGGCCCATATTATCTTGATAACAAACCAAACAAAGACATCACAAGAAAACTATAGATCAATATTTCTTATGAATGTGAATGCAAAAAACTCAACAAAATACTAGCAAACTGAATCTAGCAACATACTAAAAAAATTTTGTACACCATGACCAAGTGGGATTTATCCCAGGGATGAAAGATTGGTTTAACAGCCAAAAATCAATTAATGTAACCCACTACATCAACAGAATAAAAAGCAAAAAACAAAAATCACATAATAACCTGAATATGTGCAGAAAAAGCATTTGACAAAAACACTCAACAAACTTAGAAAGTAACTTCTTAACCTGACAAAGGGCATCTATGAAAAACCCACAGCTAATACCCCACTTAATGGGGGAAAGATTGGGTGCTTTTCCATAAGATCAGAACCAAGACAAGAATGTCCTTGCTTACAACTTCTTCTCAACATTGTACTGAGCTTCTATTCAGGGAAATTAGGTAAGGAAAAGAAATAAATTGTATCCAGATTGGAAAGGAAGAAGTAAAACAAACTCTACTCATAGATGACATAGTTTTACATATAGAAAACCCTAATGAACTTACCAAAAAAACTACTGGAATAAACAAGTTCAGCAAGGTTGAAGGATATAAGATCAACATATAAAAATCAATGATATTCCTATACATTCACAATGAATAATTCAAAAATGAAATTAAGAAAATAATTCTAGGGACTTCCTTGGTGGCCCAGAGGTTTAGAATCCACCTGCCAGTGCAGGGAACTGGGTTCAAGCCCTGGTCCGGGAAGATCCTACATGCCACGGAGCAACTAAGCCCGTGAGCCACAACTAATGAGCCCGCACTCTAGAGCCCGCGAGCCACAACTACTGAGCCGGCGCTCTACAGCCCTCAAGCCACAACTACTGAGCCTGAGAGCCACAACTACTGAAGCCTGCGTGCCTAGAGCCCATGCTCCGCAACAAGAGAAGCCACCACAATGAGAAGCCCGAGCACCACAACAGAGAGTAGCCCCCACTCGGTACAACTAGAGAAAGCCCGCGTGCAACAACGAAGACCCAATGCAGCCAGAAATAAATAAATAAATAAAATATAATAAAAAAAGGAAAATAATTCTATTCACAACAGTATCAAAAAGAATAAAACACTTTAGAACTACAAAATATTGGTGAAAGAAATTAAAGAAGATCTAAATAAATGGAAAAACATCCCACGTCCATGGATCAGTAGGTTTAACGTTAAGATGGCAATGCTCCCTAAGCTGACTTACAGATTCAACACAATCTCTATGAGAATTCCAGTTGACTTGTTTGTAAAAACTGACAAGCTGATTCTAAAATTCACATGAAATTGCAAGGGACCCAGAATAGCCAAAACAATCCTATAAAAAAGAATAAAGTAAGAGGAGTCACACTTCAAAAAATTAAAACTTGGGCTTCCCTGGTGGCGCAGTGGTTGAGAGTCCGCCTGCCGATGCAGGGGACACGGGTTCGTGCCCCGGTCCGGGAAGATCCCACATGCCGCGGAGCGGCTGGGCCCGTGAGCCATGGCCGCTGAGCCTGCGCGTCTGGAGCCTGTGCTCCACTACGGGAGAGGCCACAACAGTGAGAGGCCCGCGTACCACAAAAAAAAAAAAAAAAAAATTAAAACTTATTACAAGGCAAAGGTTATCAAGACAGTGTGGTACTGGCACCAAAGACAAACATACAGATCGACGGAACAGAACTGAGGATTGGGAGATGGGGTGCGGGTAGAGCTAAAGGATGATAGAGTTTCCTTCTGAGGTGATGAAAATGTTCTAAAATTGACTGTGGTAATGGTGGTACACATCTGTAAATATACCAAAAACTACTGAATTGTACACTTTAAATGGATGAATCATATGGTACATGAATTGTATCTCAATATAGCTGTTTTAAAACAACAGACAGAAGGCTCTGAAGAATACTTTGAGTCTGATTCAGTTTATCAGATCCTTATAGAGAATCACAGAAACCTAGGGTTGGAAGAGTCTTAAAGGGTTCTTACCTGTTACACAATACATGAATACCTCCTATTACATCACCAACAAACTGTCCTCCAACAGTTTTCAATCTCAGATTACCTTTACTGCTTTGCTTGAACATCAGTTTTTCCACTGCTGTAACTCCAGTGCCTAGCTCCCAGTAGGTACTTGTAAGTACTAGTTGACTGATATCTCATGAAGGGGAACTAGGATAGCTCCAACTACAAGCACAGTCTTCCTTATAGAGGTCCAATCTTCACTGCTCATAGTTTCTTCTAAGTGAACATAATTCTGCCTCCATAAAGGCACAGAAGAGAGACTTCACATATTCATGCAACATTTTAAGTATTAGATATTGCATAGAAGTCCTCCAATTTTCTCACGATAGCAAGGTTTCTTATTCATTATTGCTTCACCCAAAAACCTAGGAGTTACCCTTCTTCATTTTTACTACCTCCAATCCATGAGCTTTGTTGGCTTTATCTTCAAAATATATCCTGAACTGGACCATTCTTTACCTCCTTTGTTACAAAACCCATAGTGTAAATCAATATCATTCTTTCTTTGGTAACAATTTTCTCTACTAACTTCCTTGCTTCCACTCTTGACATCCTATAGCTATCTTTTCTCCATAGCTGCCAAAGCAGACTTTCTCATATTGTAAATCAGATACCATATCATTCCCATTACACTTGAAGGTAAAAGCCAAAATTCTTAGCATTAGCTCTCCAGCTACGTCATCATTTGGCCCTGGATGTTCTCTCCAATCATATTTCCTACCACTTTTCTCCTTCTCACTACACTCTAGCCAATCTCCTTACAATTCCAGAAATACACAGTATGTTCTCATTCCAAGACCTTTGCACTTGATGTTCCTTCTGCCTAAAATACTCTTAAGATTTTTGCATGACTTCCTACTCCCTCAGCAGGTCTTTGCTCAAATATTATCCCCTTACAGAGAATTTTAAGATGATATAAGTAATACTGCAACTGCCTCCTCTCCAGCTGCTGATCTCTACCCCTCCCCCACTCTGCTTTATTTTTCTAAAAGCTCTTATTATCATGTGACATTTTTCATACTAGCCTTTTCTGCCTAACTACTCCCAAAACTTAGTGGCTAACAACAACAATGGTTTTTTTCCCCTCACTATTCCATGGATTAGCTGGGCAGTTCTCCTGAGCTGGGTCAGGGGAGCCAGGGCTGGATGTTACAGGGTGGCCTCACTGGGACTTCACCTGGGATGGCTAGTCCTTACTCTCAACTTGGTCTTTTATCCTTCAGGAGGCGTAAACCAACCCGGTCTTCTTCACATGGTAGTCTCCAGGTTCTAAGAGGGTAACGGCTGAAGCTGCAAAGCTTCTTGAGGCCTAGACTCAGAATTCATACAATGTTACTTCTGCTATATTGTTTTGTTGAATGAACGAATGACTGCTCATATGACACTGCTTCCAGCTTCTCAACATCCTGTTTGGTTTCCTCTGAATACTACTTAGTTTGTCCATGTCTTCCAAAACCTAGCATCCAGAAAGGGACACAAAATTCTGGACAAGATCTAACTTCAGCTCAGTATAGCTGGGTAATAAATATTAGTTGAAAAAGTGAGTGACAAGTACAGAAGATTGTGGTAATATTCAGTCTCATAATACAGATACTGTGTGCCCTTTAATGCAGCTTAAGAATGCACTGGCTTACTTCTAGTGGCTTTTACACCGTTGAATCTTATAGCCTTTAAGATCAAATATACCCCCATGGCTCTTTTTCATGTGTAACACTGCCAAGTCTCTGCTCTATATTTACACAATTGATTTTGGGGACCTAAAAGAACATTACATTTATCCCTGTTGAATTTAAATTTAATCTCTTCTAATTCATTGATTTCTCTAGTTGATCATTTCCACTGACACACTTTTTGGTCTGAGATGAAAAAGTCTGAAAACTGTTGCTTTCATACAAAATACATGGCATTCAAAAAAATAATTACCTTGTATACCCAAAGAAGGCCTGAAAAGGGAGAAAATAAGTTCCTAGAGGAGTATTAGGAACCCCTGGGGGTCCACAGTGCACGCCTTGCTAAGGCTGCTATATACATCAATGAGAATGAACAAATGACTGCTCCACATTACAATATGGATGAATCGCACAAAGATAATGTTGACCCAAAGCAGCCAGATGCAAATGACTCGACATTCAAGAGACGAAGCTAACCTGTGATATATACATCAAGATAGTGGCTCCTTTTAAGGCTGCGGTAGACTGAAAGGGGTCTTGAAAGTACCCCACACTTTTCAGGGGTATGGTGATGTTTTCGTCCTTGATCTGGGGGCTGTTTATATGAGTATGTTTGCAAAAATTTATTTAGATGTATATTATGATGTGAACTTTGCTGCCTGTATTTTCTACTTCAATACAAAGAGAACCTAAAAATAAAAAGAGATTGAGGAGAAACATAATCTCTTTAAAAAAAGGAAATCAAATTACATCACTCTACTGCTTAAAACCTGACAGTAACTTCCCACTCTATTTAGAATAAAGTTCAAATATTGGGTTGGCCAAAAACGACCCAAATATTGGGTCGTTCGGGTTTTTCTGTGACATCTTACGGAATATTAATATTATACAGAACCTATAGTGTTTCACTACCATAAAGCATACTGTTTTCAAACTCTGGGCACCACTTCATCTCATGCAGCTTCTCCCCTTGCTTATTACACCCCTATCACACTAGTTTTCTCCCTTAAGCACAGTAAGTTCTTTCCTCCTAGGAACATGCTAGTTCCTTAACTTTCCAACCACTCTTCACATGGCTAGCTTCTTTTCATCCCTTAGAGCTCCTCAGAGAGGCCTCCCCAATCATCCCATGTAAAGTTGCCTCTTTCCCGTATTCTATAATCTCAGGCCATTGTGCCCTTTATTGCACTTATTGCAATTTGAAATAGGTTTAATTGTTTTTTGTCTGTCCCTCCACTAGAATGTATGTTCCACGAGGACAAGGATTTAGTTGCCCTGTTTTACAGTTTTGGGGTTTTTTTAAAATTTATTTATTTTATTTTTATTTATTTTTGGCTGTATTGGGTTTTCATTGTGGTGCGCAGGCTTCTCATTGCGGTGGCTTCTCTTGTTGAGGAGCACGGGCTCTAGGCGTGTGGGCTTCAGTAGTTGTGGCACACAGGCTCAGTAGTTGTGGCTCATGGGCTCTAGAGCGCAGGCTCAGTAGTTGTGGCACACGAGCTTAGTTGCTCCACAGCATGTGGGATCTCCCCGGGCCAGGGCTCGAACCCGTGACCCCTGAATTGGCAGGTGAATTCTTAACCACTGCACCACCAGGGAAACCCCGCTCTGTTTTACAGTTTAAATCCCAAGATTTATTAGCACAATGTTCTGACACCTTGTAGAAGCTGAATAAATAATTTCTGAATGAATAAAAAGAATAGTTTCAGGTCATTTCACATCAAGCTAATAAGTCTTTTAAAATTTTGATATGATCATTATATATTCATTTTCACAACACTATTTTACCTGTACATTTTATTTGTATGCCTTCTTTTTATTGATTTGCTTATTCATTCACTCATGAAAAAAATTAGAATTTATTAAATGTCAAACACATAGGTTCTAAAGATAAATAAGCCATGTTCTTTACTTTTAAACATCTCACCACTTATCAAGGAAAATTAATATGTGAGAAAAACGAAATTATCTTATACAAAGTCTTAAATCTAATTAAAATGTTGAAATGAAGGGAAATGAAAGATGAGCCCTCTAAAACAAATAATAGTCTAGTACATCTATCAAAAAAGGAAATTGAGCTAATTAGGCATTACTTTTTCTTAGTGATTCCATGTTGACTCTTAGTGATCATCTCTTCCTTTTTCTAAATGTTTGAAATACATATTTTAAATGCAATATATTATAATAAGTTGTAATATATTATTACCAGGGCTTCATGTCAAATTTGGCTTCTTTTACAATAAGGGTAATTAAGGAAAACCCATTCAACAGTATAATTACTTTGACTTGCTTTTAATCCCAATATTTAATTTAATTTTGATTTAAATACTATTAAAGAAGAGAGAGCATTATATGTTTATTGAAAGGGGACATACATGGAAAAAAGACTGAGAATGTGCTGCGGCAGGCAGATTTCAGCTAAGTGTAAGGAAGAACTTTTTAGTAGTTACCGCTGCCTATCAGAGCACTACTTTGCAAAGCAGGAAGCTCTCCATCACTAAATATCTTTAAGGAAAGCTAACAGGGCATTTTTCCCAGGATGGAGCAGAAAGATTTAGTAGGCAGCATTGATTAGACCAGTGTCCTCAAACTATGGTGAAGCACTTTTTAAAAAATTTTCTTGGATGTCACAGCAATGTCAAATGGCTATAAAGATTTCTGAATGCTTTTTTGCGGTACGCGGGCCTCTCACTGCTGTGGCCTCTCCCATTGTGGAGCACAGGCTTCGGAGGCGCAGGCTCAGCGGCTCACGGGCCCAGCCACTCCGCGGCATGTGGGATCTTCCCAGACCGGGGCACGAACCCGTGTCCCCTGCATCGGCAGGCGGACTCTCAACCACTGCGCCACCAGGGAAGCCCTGAATGCTTACTTTTGATTTCAGTTTTTGATTTGTGCACACAGGTAACAAACTGGCCTGGTATGAACAGGCAAACTACATTTTGAGAAGCACTGGATTAGACAGTCTATGAGAGATCTCTGAGGTTCTACAGTTTTTCAAACTTACCTAGTCTGTCTTCCTATTTTCGTTAGGCATTAATATCAAACTACTAACTTCATAACTAATCGTTTTCTCCAGTACTTTAAAAAAATACAAGCTAAAAGATATTCTAAAAGCATTAGATCAAAGAGCGGAGACATTTTTACTGCATTACCTTTTATCTCACTAAAAGAAAAGGCAAAATTTAGGGTTTTCTTGTTTTTCAAAATTTACTTTTACCAAAGCACATCTGAATGCTCATTTAAAACTGGTTACAAAAAATTTATTTCCAGTTATCTCCCACACCTAATTTTCTGGTGTCACTTTCTTTGCACAAGCTAATAATGAAATATGTAACAAGTTATCTTGATCACACATTTGAAGTTCTTGCTTTGTTTTACCAGCTGGTAGCAAAACCAAGAGAAAAGCCACGTGGGGGTGGGGTAGTGAGAGAAAGAATATGCATGAATTTCAGAAGCACTGGGTGGAGGAGTCAAGTGTTTGCAACCACCTATAAATAACACTCAGTGGTGACCTGGCCAAGCAAATATGGTAAAGAATTGTAAAAAGAGCAGGCAAAACTGAGAGTTGCCCGTTCTCATACTTCCCCAAATATTCCTGGCTTTTTCTCTGCAAGGACAGACATTTTCATTTAAAATCTATTATCTTCTTATAGAGACAGATTGTACCAGATGAGGAATATCCTTATCTAAATATAACTACTGTAGAGTTAGAAATCAGAAAATATAAACCATTGTGAAAATAAATAACAAAATCCATTATCTTCTTCCCATTAAAAATGAAGCAAAACAAAACAGCCTTTTTTCTCAAGAGATAATTTCCAGATTTATGAGCTATCATCTCCCAACTCCATCAAACATGAATTTTTTTCCCTCAAGTAGTTGCAATATTCCTTAAATCATCATACTTGTACTAGAGCAGGAGTTCTTAACTATGAGTATATGGATGGGTTTTAAGAAGTCTATGAACTCTCTGAAACTCCAAATATTATAAAATTTTGGGTGAATGAGCAATTATATGGACAAGATGTCTACAGTTGTCACATTTGTTGTTGACAACTGTTGATTAAAAGCATCTTTCTTAGGTTAAAAATGTGATCCGAATAGAAATACAAGGTACGGGTTCTTAATTAATTGAATAGGTATATAAAAGTATTACATTATATCATATATCCAAAAAAAGCTTTAGAAATAAATCCTTTCATTTTGTAGATGGTAACATTGACATTTGGAGAGGTTAGGGGGGTGTTCAAGGCCATGCTGCTAGCTAGAAGGCAGAAGATGAAGAAGAAGAATGCTGGCTCCTACTTCCGGATCCATTCCCTCCCACTCTGCCACCAATGCAAGGCCAGACTAGAGGATACTAGTAAGCACACTAAGGGCAGCCAACAACCCCAATTCTGATAAATATACAATCTCAGAATAAATCAAGTAATTCTTTAAACACTACTGGCTCATAACATATATAAACATTTTCTATATTTTACTAAAGGTATTTAAAAATATATATTCTTTTAGACACATTTTAGAGCTCACTTCCTTGCCAGTAGACACAATCAACAACTTGTCAATCATCTGAAATACATGAGTGCTTGATCCCACTGCAATCAACGAGAGAAGGGCATACACTTGATAAACTCCTCCCTCCCGCTCTCCCTTCCTTCCTTCCTTTCTCCCTTCCTACCTTTCTTTAATATTTTATTCCCTCCCTCCCTCCCTTTCTTTCTTTAATATCTTTATTGGAATATAATTGCTCTACAACGTCCCCATATCTCCTCCCTCATGTCCCTCCCACCCTCATCACACCCCTCTAGGTGATCACAAAGCACTGAGTTGATCTCCCTGTGCGATGCAGCTGCTTCCCACTAGCTATTTTACATTTGGTAGTGTAAGTATGTCCATACCACTCTCTCACTTCGTCCCAGCTTACCCTTCCCCCTCCCCGCATCCTCAAATCCATTCTCTATGACTGTGTCTTTATTCCTGTCCTGCCCCTAGGTTCATCAGAACCATTTAAACACATTTCTTTCTGAGTCAATTACTCTGAAAGCCAACAATGCAAAGTAAATTAGTTGAATGGATCTTTTAGTAACTGTTGAAGCTGTTTAGAAATTTTAAGCAAAGCCTCTTTTCAAAGTTTATTCTCTTGTTTATTCACACTAAAGAACAGCAAGTGCAAAAACCAAAGGAGATTATATTTAGTGAAAAGAATTTTTATAGTAATTGAGAAAGCTGAAAAAGAATGCCTGATTTTGGAGTCAGGATGGATAGAAATCCAAAATTTGTTTTTAATTTTTTTCAAAATAATTAGAAAACTGAAAGTCTGTAAGAATCCAAGAAACCCTTCACTCTCTGCCCCCTACTCCCCCACTTCTGACTTCTGAAATACAGTGTAACCTTCTGCCATCTGTTATTTTAGAGCAGAAACAGTAATAAACATATGGGCTTTCTCTCTCAAGCAGCTGTAGGGTAGTTAAAGTTATAATAATTGTCTTTCTGTAAGATAAATCTACATTTAAAACCTGGCCAGTTAAAAAAAAATAGCTCAGCCTCAGAGCCTTCCAGAATAAAATTAAGAAATTCAGAATCATCTGTGACATACTACATTAAGAGATTTAGAGAATATCCTCCAAGTCTTGTACTTTTATGTGTAAGGTTAAACAAATATAATTCATGATGCCCAAATCAGTTAATACAGTCAAAGAGTCCACAAGTCATGTTTTTTCTTTCTCCATCAAAATGCTAGGAGCCTCGGGACTTCCCTGATGGTCCAGTGGTAAAGAATCTGCCTTCCAATGCAGGGGACGTGGGTTCAATCCCTGGTCGGGGAACTAAGATCCCACATGCTGCGGGGCAACTAAGCCCCCACACAGCACTGCTACTGAGGTCATGCGCCTCGACAGAGAGCCTGTGCACCACAACTACAGAGCCCACGTGCCCTGGAGCCCAAGAGCCACAACTAGAAAGAAGCCCGCGTGCCCCAAAGAAGATCCCGTGTGCCACAACAAAAGACCCTGCATGCCACAACTAAGACCTGACGCAGCCAAAAAAATAAAGAAAATAAGTAAGTAAAATAAATAAATATTTTTAAAAATGATTAAAAAATGCCAGGAGCCTCAAACAGGGGTTAGATACTCATATATAGAAATTGCTAACAAAGTTTTCCAAAACTGATAACTATAAATGCATCACTTCAGTGGGTCACTGAACTCCAATCTAAAGGCTCATTTATTTATAAGAAAAATCACAACACGTGTGACACATAAATTTCCATTTCAGCTATATAACAGGAATTTTACCTACCTTTATCTGGGTGATTCAAAATCATGATTCTCCTGTGAGCTGCTCTAATCTTGGCCTTGCCGGCAGATGGGCTGTAAAAAGAAATTAAAGTGCTTGTAACAAATAGTGTCAAATGCAGATTATAAATTAATGGTTTACATGAGTTTTAAGAAATTAAAAACCAATGAGAATTTCACCATCTTGTGGATAAATATGAAATTACAGCTTGTCACTTCATTCTACCAACCATCAAAATAAATCATATTCAATGCTGCATGTACTTTCCTTCAGTCCTTATTCTCAATTAAAAAAACATATACACAATATAAGGATAGGAGAATCATAGTCTGTAGACTATTACTGTGAGTTTGAAAATTTATGCTTCAAGCTTTTTGAGGGGAAGGCAGTATATATAATGTAACAAACAGGGCAAACAAACTCTAGGGCTACCAGACTTCAGGATTTTAATCCCAGCACTGCCATGAAAGATGGGGTAGCCTTGGTCAAATTTTTTACCCTCTCTGAGCTTCGGTTTCTTCATTGTGAAACAGGGATAGGAACAACATAGTCCTCATAGAGCAATTACAAGGATTAAATTAGTTGATGCCAACAAAGTGCTACAGCAGTGCCTGGTGTGTAGCAAATGTTCCATAATAGTTAGCTTTTACTATTATTATCTTTCAACAGAACATCTCAAAACCCTTAATAGCTCATAATTTATTTAGCTTTGTAAGAAAACTATGGGAAAAGCTTGGCTGTTAGAGCTTATGCTCTAAACAAAAATTAAAGGAGAAAGTTAAATAAACCTAAAATTATTCCTGCAAAACCTAATTTATCCAGTACTGGAACTCCTTCTCTCTAGTACATTTTCCAGGTAAGGAAAAAAATTAACACTAATAATAACAAGATCCTGGTGTTCCTACTTAATATTTATACTAGCTTATCTAAGCTGCTTTTCTGAGCCTCAAATGGAAATAACAGTAGCTGACTCAAAGTACACAGTGGTTGCTGTGAAACTCAAAATCATCTATATGGATGAACCACACTGTAGGGGCTAAACGCAGGAACTTTTAGAGATATTCAGACACTGGTTTAAATCCATCACTCATAATCTATAAAACTTTGTCTTGGAACTTCCCTGGTGGTCCAGTGGTTAAGACTCCGTACTTCCTCTTCAGGGGACGCGGGTTCGATCCCTGGTTGGGGAACCAAGATCCCACATGCCGTGTGGTGCGGCAAAAACAAACAAACAAAAACACTTTGTCTTGCTTACTTGAACTCTCTGACTTATAATTTTCTCACAAGCAAAATTTTCTCATAAGCATACCTCCTAGGATTATTTTAAGGACAAGTTAGATTATATAAGCAAAAAGGATGAGCATGACCTGGCATAAAGTTAGTGTTCAAAGAATAGTAGTTATTATCATGAACATAAAGAATGCTTATGAAAGTGTATTACATTTCCTACTTTTTAAAAAATGGGGTATAAATAATCTAATCTAGCATATCTTGAATGACTCAAAAAGCATTATCATGAGTATCAATTAAGTGCAAAGAAACTCTCAAGGTCTGCAGAGATTTGCTTGCCCTTCTAAATGGTCATAAAATGCTATCCATTTAAGTTCTTCTGTCTGTTTTGAACACTGCTTTCCTTGCTGTCAGTTGTCAATCCTCAATTCTGCCAGTGTTCTAGTCTCTAGCTATTACTTGCCAGTTACTTGCTACTTCTAATCTCCTGGGGTTAAGTAACAGATCATCAAACATGTTAAAATACACTATCAATTGCTACATAAGCATATAAACATTCTTCTATAAATAAAATAAATAAGTCAAGTCAAAAAGCAAGTCAAAAGAGAAATCAAAAAAAATCTTGAGACAAATGAACAACCTACCAAAACTTATGGAATGCAGCCAAAGCATTTCTAAGAGGAATTATAGTAATAAAAGCCTACATTCAGGGGGGAAAAAAAGAACTCAGATAAACAACCTAACTTTACACCTCAGGGAAGTATAAAAAGAAGAACAAACTAAGCCCAAAATTAGTAGAAGGAAAATAAAGATCACAGTGAAAATAAATGAAATAGAGACTAAAAAGACCAAGAAACCAAAAATCAATGAAACTAAGAGCTAGCTTTTTGAGAATATATACAAAACAGACAAACCACTAGCTAGATCACCAAGAAAACAGAGGACTCAAGTAAAATCAGAAATGAAAACGGAGAGATTACAACTGATACCACAGAAATACAAAGGATAAGAGACTACTGTGAACTGTACTATACAATAACAAATTGGACACCCTAGGAGAAATAAATGGATAAATTCCTAGAAACAAAGCATCTACCAAGACTGAATCATAGAAAATATGAACAGACCAGTTACTACTAATGAGGCTGAATCAGCAATCAGAAAACTTCCAACAAAGAAAAGTCCAGGACCAGATGTCTTCACTTAATTCTACCAAACATTTAAAGAATAATTAACACCAATCCTTAAACTCTTCCAAAACATGGAAGAGGAGGAAACACTTCCAAACTCATTTTATGAGGCTAGCATTACCCTGACACCAAAACCAGACAAGGGCACTACAAGAAAAGAAAAATACAGGCCAATATCCTTGATGATCACAAATGCAAAAATTCTCAACAAATATTACCAAATCGAATTCAACAATACATTAAAAGAAAGGATCATATACCATGATTAAGTGGGATTTATTCCAAACAAAACGAAGGATAAAAATCACACAGTCATTTCACTAGATGTAGAAGAAGCATTCGACAAAATTCAACATCCATTAATGATAAAAACTCTTGACAAGGTTGGTATAGAGGGAACGAACCTCAACATAATAAAGACCATATATGAAAAGCCCACAGCTAACATTATACTCAATGATGAAAAGCTGAAAGCTTTTCCTCTAAGATCAGAAACAAGACAAAGTTGCCCACTCTCACCACCTTTATTCAACATAGCATTGGAAGTCCTAGTCAGAGCAATTAGTCAAGAAAAAGAAATAAAAGGCATCCAAATGAGAAAGGAAGAAGTAAAACTGTCATTATTTGCAGATGACATTTTTACCTATAAAAAACCCTAAAGACTACACCAAAAAACTGTTAGAACTAATCAACAAATTCAGTAAAGTTGCAGGCTCTAAAATCAATGTACAATAATTTATTGTTTCTATATACTAATAACAAACTATCAGAAAATCAAGAAAACAATCCCATTTAAAATTGCATCAAAAACAATAAAATACCGAAGAATAAATTTAACCAAGGAGGTGAAAGACCTGTACACTGAAAACCAGAAGACACTGATGAAAGAAACTGAAGACACAAAAAAATGCAAAGATATTCTGTGCTCATGGGTTGGAAGAAGTAATTTTTTAAAAATGTCCATACTATCCAAAGCACTATACAGATTCAATGCAACTTATATCAAAATTCCAAAGGCATTTTTCACAGAAATAGAACAAAAATTCCTAAAATTTGTATGGAACCAACCACAAAAGATCCTAAATAACCAAAGGAATCTTGAGAAAGAAGAACAAAGCTGGAGGCATCAAACTTCCTGATTTCAATCTATCAATATATTACAAATGCTCTAGTAATCAAACAGTATGGTATTGGCATAAAAAGACACATAGATTAATGGTACAGAACAGAGCCTAGAAATAAACCCATACCTATACAGTCAATTAATTTACAACAAAGGAATAGAGAATATACAGTAAGGGAAAGGATAGTCTCTTCAATAAATGGTGTTTATTGGGAACAGAAAATCTGAACAGTCATATGCAAAGGAATAAAACTGGACCTTTATCTTATACCACACACCAAAATTAACTCAAAATGGATTAAAGACTTAGATGTAACACCTTAAAACTACTAGAAGAAAATATAGGATATAAGCTCCTTGATATTGGTCTTGTAAAGATTAAGCAAGATGAGAGAATCCTAGTTCTTAAACAAAGCATTAACAATTAAACGTAGCTCTGATATATCTCCAGTATAGACAATTCCACCACAAATTGAAAATGTAACTTTAAATATCATTTTGCCTAGATCAGGGATTTCAAACTGCTCCCTGGAATGCATTTGACTGGGAGTAGGTGAGTGGGGTGTATAGAACAGAGTAGTGTTCCGTGATCCTGTAGCAAATGAAGCAATTTGGGTCTCATCTTTTTCTACTACTAGTCTATTGAATAACATTTAAACAGAGTTCCACAGAAGTTTTTAGAAAGTGTGAAAATCACAAATGTGTGCATAATTTCAGAATATATCAGGTATATTAAGTTTTCCTGGGCAGCTCAGTAAAATATTTCAGGCTTACGCAATATGTAAGAATATACAGAGTCATCTGGTAACATAGTCATCTAGTAACATAGGGGTTTCTTTGTTTTTAAATAGAGTATCAACAGAGTCAGCTCCATTTTGTCTTTACCTACTTGTTATGCAGTCTAAATCATTTGGATTCACTTATCACAGAAAATGGAACCACAGCAATGTATTCACATTTTGAGAATCTCCTCAAAATCAGTGCTGCCTGACTGAAAGAAAGGGCTAGAGGAAAGCAAATAAGGTCCACCTTTCTATTTAATGTGTTAAGGGCAAATATTTAGCTTCTGCATTCATGACAGAGATGGGAATAGAGCGGTGCCAACATTTATTCAGCACCTGTTATTTGGCAGGCACTTGGATAAAAAGGTATCACTCATGTCATTATAAATTCCGACAAGGCAGATATTATTAATTCCAAATCAAAAACGAAGAAGCTGAAGTGCAGAAAAGCTAACAATAAGTGCCTCAGCGACAGAATCAGGACGAGGATCTGTCTTCTTACCTGATATTTATTGGGTAGTTACCAAGTTCTACGTTTATGCTAAAACTTCATATGTGTTCATCTTCGCAGCAACCCTATGCAGTAGAAACTAATATTTTCTCTATTTTACAAATGATGAGACTGAAGTCACGCACCTAACAGGTGGTAAAAATGGTATTTGTACCTAGATTCACTTGTTATCAGAGTCTGTGCTGTTAGCCACTCAATTTTCATTGTGAAATTTTGTACAGCTTCCAGCTCAATGGGATAAAACTTTATAACCATGTATCTTAAGTCAACTCCTAATTATCTTTCCTAAAAACAGGAGTACCTTGGATGATATTAAATGATACCCTCAAAAACTTTTGTGTTTGGTTTAATAATGTGCATCATATTCACATTTCAACACTATGAATGGGATGATATGGGGGCCCAAGAAAAATAACAATGCCATTCTGAATAATATTAAAGAAAAAAATAGTTAGCAATACAGCTAATTTCCTAGTTTGGTTCCCCTGCTTAAAATCATTTCTTTCTTTTGTATTCTCAGTGAGAGAGCCCATTTCTTCTTATTTTTTAATTTTTTAAAATAAATTTATTTATTTTATTTATTTATTTATGGCTGCATTGGGTCTTCATTGCTGCACACGGGCTTTCTCTAGTTGCAGCGAGCAGAGGCTACTCTTCATGGCAGTGCACGGGCTTCTCGTTGCAGTGGCTTCTCTTGTTGTGGAGCACGGGCTCTAGGGGAATGGACTTCAGTAGTTGTGGCACACGGGCTTAGCTGCTCCGCGGCATGTGGGATCTTCCCGGACCAGGGCTCGAACCCGTGTCCCCTGCATTGGCAGGCGGATTCTTAACCACTGCGCCACCAGGGAAGCCCCCATCTCTTCTTATATTTAAATGAAGCACCAAGCTAAATTGAGCTGTTCCTCCCCTACCCACCTTTTTGTTTTTTCTTGATTAGTCATAAGAAATTACAAAATGTTTGGCCTTAAATATCTGCTAATCTAAAAGAGATTTAAAAATTCTGTCGATATAGGACTTTACGACCTATTCTCCTTAATTATGCTGACTAACTCACCATAAGATGTGTTGTAGCTAACATATTGTAACCAACCCCCATAAAAATCTGAGTGAGCTCTAAGGGAACATAAGGTAAACAAATATAGATACTGGTAAATCTATGGTAGGGGATGTATTATTAACTTTAAGTGTTAAATGATATACAGCAATCACATAATATCATTAACTTTCTCCAAGCCATCCAAAGTTAGACAATAAATGGATACTAAGGTAAAACAAGTATAATGAAATATGCTAGATGTCAAATTGTGGAACTAAGAAAGAACTGTGAAACAGATCCCAAAAATATGATACATATCAAATTAGAAAACTGAATCCAGAAAGAATTCATTGTCACAATAAAGGTTATTTTGATAATTGCATTGGAACTTTAGTATTAAAATACAATAGCTCCTTGTTAATAAATAAAGGCACATCACAAATACGCCTGATTTTTTTTAGGGGTGGTAGGATAATTTCTTAGATTTGAGGTTTTAAAATGTAAAAATTTGATATTTTCTCCTCTGCCTCCTATTCATAATTTAAAATATAAGGATAACTTTACTGTCACATTTTCTTCTTTTTCAAGACAAACTTAGCCACAGAACAAAATAATACTTATGCAGCACACCTACCTTACACCTAAAATAAGACTTGCTTCTTGCCTACTCATTTTTTGTTCAAATCCTCCTTTATAGTAGGATGAAAAACTCTATACAGGAAAGAAAGAGCAAGAAATAATTAGTTCCACATATGAGATGGCATGACCTCAATCCCATCACACAGCTGCAATAAGAGTAATGTATTTTCCAGGGCTTCCCTGGTGGCGCAGTGGCTGAGAATCTGCCTGCCAGTGCAGGGGACACGGGTTCAAGCCCTGGTCTGGGAGGATCCCACATGCCGCGGAGCAACTGGGCCCGTGAGCCACAACCACTGAGCCTGCGCGTCTGGAGCCTGTGCTCCGCAACAAGAGAAGCCGTGACAGTGAGAGGCCCGCGCACTGCAACGAAGAGTGGCCCCCGCTCGCCACAACTAGAGAAAGCTCTCGCACAGAAACTAAGACCCAACACAGCCAAAAATAAATTAATTAATTAACTCCTACCACCAACATCTTCTTAAAAAAAATTTTTTTCAAAAAAAAAGAGCAATGTATTTTCCAGAAGTCAACTTGGAATTGTGGGAGGTGGGGAGGGAGAGCACTAAACAATAATCCGCTACAAGAAATTATGACCAAGATAAACACTACACTGAAGGAATAAAACAGGTCAGTAGAAGCAAAAGGCCTGAACTTTATCTAAGCTCTACGGTAATTTTCTCATTGGATAACCTCGACCAAGTCACTTACTGTAGAGATGACAGATCTTTTTAACCTACTAGACTGGCTGACTGAGAAAGAGGAGAAGCTGACAAGGTGAGGAGGACATCAGGATATTAGACAGGGAGGCCAAGAGACCAGAAGACTAGACTGAAAGATCAATGTGGCTGGAGAGGCCTGAGCAAGGAGGAGAGAAGTAGTAGAGAGATAACAGGCACCAGATTGTGGAGGGCATTGGAAGCAATGGAAATGATTTAGGATTTTATTCTCAGTGGTAGGAGAACCAGAGCACTGGGGTAACAGATTCGACTTGGTTTTAAAAGAATTACTCTAACTGCTGTGTGGAAAATAGAAAGACAGGTACAGAGTGCAGGCAGGAGACCAGTTAAGATGACATAACAGTAATCTAGGCAAGAGATGATGCTGGTATGGACCAATGTGGTAGTAGAGGAGGAGGTGAGAGCTGTCAGATTTTGGATGTATTTTGAAAGCAGAAATAACATTTGCTTGGATTGAATATGGGATATGAGAAAAAGCAGGGAACTAAAGATGATGCAGTAAACGCTGCTATACACTGCACAGATCCCCCTTCAGAGCGGAGGCACTTACTCCTCAGACACTGGGGCTGCCGCTGGCAGACAGCACCCAGCTGTCAAACTCCAGCAATTGCCTTGGCTGAAGAATGTCAAGCTCACGACCCCTTCGCAGGAGGGTCTCTAGCTGATGACTGGCTGACGTCAGGGTATAAACACTGTGCTTCTCCAGGGCTCAGTCCTTGGACTTTTTAGCTATATTTACCTCCCAGGTGATGTCACTTAGCTTCATGGCCTCTTGCCCCAAATCGGGATAATCACAATGAGTCACCTGAGCGTCAGAGGTCCCGGGGGGTTGGCTGTCTCAGGCCTTTTACTAAGACTGCACTGCAGCCTAAATTATCCCTCCATTCTTCTTCCTTCTCTTGCCTCCTGGAGCTGTTGATCCTAACAGCATTCTCTAATAAACTAACAGCTTGCTAAACTTTGTCTCACTCTGCAAATGACTGCAAGGTTTCTGGCCTAAACTGCCATTAGTGACTTAGACAAGGCGTGGTTATTTGTTACTTGTTTCTTGTGGGTAACACATATCAGGAGATTGGTTTTGGTTACATTAAGTTTCAAAAATGTCTATGTAAGTGGAGGAAAAGTCTGACCTGGAGATAACATTTGGGAGTCATGAGTACACAGACGGTATTTAAAAGTGTGAGACTAAATGAGGTCACCTAGAGTGGGAGTGTAGATAAGAAGTCCAAAGACTGAGCCCTAGAAACTGCAACATTTAATGGCACAGAGATGGAGAGGAATCAGTAAAGGAAACTGTGATGGCTTAGTGGTGCAGGAGGAGGAAAAGCAGATGCCAAAAGTGAGGAAGTGAAAAATAGTTTCAGGGCTTCCCTGGTGGCGCAGTGGTTGAGAGTCCGCCTGCCGATGCAGGGGACACGGGTTCGTGCCCCGGTCCGGGAAGATCCCACATGCCACGGAGCGGCTGGGCCCGTGAGCCATGGCCGCTGAGCCTGCGCGTCCGGAGCCTGTGCTCCGCAACGGGAGAGGCCACAACAGTGAGAGGCCCGCGTAGCAAAAAAAAAAAAAAAAAGTTTCAAATGCTTCCAATAGGTCAAGTAAGGCAAGAACTGAGGGCTGACGGCTGGATTTACCCTTTGGTAAATCTAAGTCTAGTGAAGGTAATGGAAGTGAAGGTTTGATTAGAGTGAGTTTAAGAGAGAACAGGAGAGGGCTTACTTGGTGGCGCAATGGTTAAGAATCCACTTGCTAATGCAGGGGACACGGGTTCGAGCCCTGGTCCGGGAAGATCCCATATGCTGTGGAACAACTAAGCCCGCCCGCCACAACTACTGAAGCCCACGCGCCTAGAGCCTGTGCGCTGCAACAAGATAAGCCACTGCAATGAGAAGCCCGCACACCACAACGAAGAGTAGCCCCTGCTCACCACAACTAGAGAAAGCCCGTGCGCAGCAACGAAGACCCAATGCAGACAAAAATAAATTAAAAAAACAAAAAACACAGAACAGGAGGAAAGGAATGGGAGACAGCAAAGAGAGACAACTCTTCAGGAGCTCTTAGGGAAAACAAGATGCATGAACTCAACTTTTAGAAGGAAAAAAATTCACACATGATTGAATGCGTGCATGTTTCTAAAACGTGAACCCATATTTTTCTAAGGAAAAACAAAGTGCATGCTTGCATAAAACAAAATCTGAAAGTATACACACCAAAATGTTATTTTGGGGTGGTGGAATTATGAATAATTATTTTCTTCATGTTTATTTTTATTTTCTAAATTTTCAACAATAAACACAGTTACAAATACAATTTTTTAAAAAAAAAAAGGGACTAAAAGGAAACCAACTAAATTATTAGAGCTTAAGAAATGAGTCCTAAGGAGCCAGATCTGGTCATTTGTATAAGCTATTCTCTTTGAACAGCTTGTCATAAGTTTCCGTTGGTAATAATTCCCTGGCAATTAACTCATTCAACAAATACATTAGCACCTACTATGTGCCAGGACCTTTTCAAATGAGACAAGTGAAGTTCTGTCCTTTATCACATAGATGCTAATCTATCAATGTACCAGTACTGTGAGGAATATGATGTACTATTCCGAATTTCAAGTAATTAACAATCTAGTAAGAAAACAAAAAACAACCCCCTCCTCCAAATTGTGAGGGGAGGAAGGGAAGCAAATTGTTTAAGTACACATACTAATGTGGACAAATTATGTATATATACACAAGCACACACACACAGGGGAATATATAAAGGAATAAGAGATATATAGGGGAATATATATAAAGGAATAGAAAACTTAACAGAGGAAGAATGGCTGGTTTTAAGGTTTCTCTCAGGTGATCAAAATTTTTACTAGATGCATACCTTACTCCCTAATATTTCTATGAGTATCTACCTTTGTGAGCTCCAAATTTTCAGCATAATAAATTGATGATGTTTCACGAACTGTCATTTCCACTATATTCACAAAGCTCATTAACCCTAAAAGTAGCCATTATATCTAAGCAAATTTTTTACTTCGTTTTTTCCAGGTAGAAAAGGAGACTAAGAAAAGGTTACTTAAAGTCTAGCAACTGGATGAGGCTCATACCCTAAAACACTGACCTGTTTACAAATAAGCTTACAAGTAAATATACAATCATCATAATCCTTCTAAAGGAGCTATATCATTTTTGAGGATAGACATTTAATATTTGGGGGCTATACACAGAAAGGCAGACAGAGAAAACAACGAAAAACAACTGCTCATGCTACTTCAGAAAAAATCATGCCTTCTAAACTCATATGGAATTTAGGTTTTACATTACATAATTTTAAAAAGAAATTGTAAGCCCTTTGAAGCTTACAAGTAATACACCAGTACTGCATTATATTAGGATATACAGACATAGGCAATGCAGAACTATTTTCTGACAACACTGGTGGGTCAAGGAAATGTTTAAATTCAAAAAGATGTGATTACAATAAGGAACACCAAACAGATGGACTAGACGGTTATATTTTTCTAATAGAATTTCCAAGAACAGAAATAGTGGGATTTATTCTGCTGTCTATTGGAAACATACCCTGAACCTTACAAATTATTATTTTGTATTATTTTATTTATAAAGTATATATATATAAACAAAAATCAAAATAATTTTCCTTCCAAAATTAACATTGAATGCTGTAGTGCTATATATTATTAAAGAAGATGTGAAACGAACCAAGTTAAAGTCTTCATTAGCTAATTTACTCAATCACTTGAAACATAAAAGCCCTCCAAACAACCAGGAAAATATATCATTCCATAGTCTTAAGAGAAGAAACACATTTACCATAAACTATAAACGTTAATTATGTATAATAATCTATTTGATTTATAGAGCCACAGGATGATTTTAATTAGTGTTATTTCCATGAATTTCACTTAACCATAAAACAATGTTAAGTCCAATTTTAAAAATTTGTATTCAAGTAAAAAGAAAAATTAACAAATAGAAAAATAAAAGCCTCAAAAGAAGATAAATGACTTGGGCTGTTTTCCCCAAGAAAAAAATTAGGGGTAATTAGACAATAGCTGGGTCAATTATATACATTAATACCTTAAAAAAATCAAGTAAAAGGTACTGGTTCAAAACAGCAGACTGAATAATAAAAGTCTTTTGCTTTCCAAAGTGCCTTTGAAATGAGAAAAGATATTTTAAACAAGAACAATAAGAGGCCTAGAAAACAAGAAATGGATCAAGTAGCAAACCAGAAAGTTTAAAGAAATCCTGGAAGATTGAAAACAGGTAAGACTGCACATATAGAAAAAATCACAGCAGCCCCAATTTAGCAGCCCCTCTGACTAAATTCAGAGTCAACAAATACAAAAAATAACATCAGGGTAATTAATTAAACCAGAACAGCAGAGAGAGATGATTCCTAACTCCATTAGCATAGGGCATAAGGGCCTGCCACCTACCACTTCGGCCCTCAGGCCAAGAAAGAGAATCATATGCCTGGGATGCACCCAGCTGTGGGTGGTAGTTCCCAAGAGAAGCAAAGGTGAGTACCAACAGATCACACTGAACCCAGAGGGCTGAAGAGGGGGACAGTTATGCCAAGCAGTAAAATACACATAGTACTCAACCACTCCTGGGTTCTGGAGGTTCCAAGACTGCCTCTGGGCTCCTTGATTTGGAAGAGACATGACTGTTGATATAAGCCACCTACATGCTCACAGCACACTGCCAATCTTCTCATTCTATTAAACTGTTGAAGTAAATCTACCAAACTGCTAAGAAAGGCCACTTATATGAGTTCCAGGAGCAGAGACACATTGGAAGGAAAAAATAAAGAAAAAATATATGAGGATCTAACAGAACAAAAAATAGACAATTTTCACATAAGGCTAAAAATTCCTGTGAAATTTCAGAACATCAATAATAAAGAGAAAATCCCCCAAATTTCCAGCACTAAACCACAAACACACAAACAAAAACCACCCCAACCTAAAAACCAAAAGCACAAACAAAAGAAAATCAAAATCAAAACAAGCAGTGTACAAAGGAAAAAGAACACCAGAAAATCTGGCTAAGTCTGAAAGTACCAAAAAATGTGGCTGAAAGTATGGAGGAAAGTATAAAGGTGGGCACGGAGATTCCGTCTGAGCAGACTTCTGTAGCATCCCTCTAATACTGGCTCCACCAGATTCCAACGAGCCAGCAGCTACATGACAACAGTGAGAGGGAAAGAAACAAACTCTCCATGCATTCCATATGAACAAAATTATTCTAGGCAATATTCCAGAAGAATGGGGAAAAAAGCATGAGAAAAAGAAAGATGAGATTTAAGAAAAAGATGATGTTAAAGCATCAAAGAAGCAAATAAAGTTTAAGAAAAAATGAAAAAAGAACCCATAGGAACTTGAGCCTTGAACATTCTCTTTTGAGTGACAGGGATTTATTGACACACGACTACAGTCCCTATTTGTTAGTAACTCTATTTGATTCAATAATGAACACAGTTACAAAATCAAAACACTGTAAATGCTGTGCTTATGAATTTGGCTTTTTGGAATCAGTGCCAAGAGAAAGTATGTATATATTTCATTCCTCAATTTCCCTGGAACAATTAATATTTAAAGAAGTATTTTAAAAACTCCTATCTTCACTGAGCTATAATTATGATGATGATAAAGA
This sequence comes from Monodon monoceros, assembly GCF_005190385.1. NCBI lineage: Eukaryota > Metazoa > Chordata > Mammalia > Artiodactyla > Monodontidae > Monodon > Monodon monoceros. Next base: position 51,898,974 of record NW_021703785.1, on the reverse strand, counting down.
TATTCCAAGATGTTTCACTGCAAACTGAAAGAGTAGTACTTGTGGAAAAGGGGCCAGATTTATCAAAAGGCACTTGTCTTAACTTGAAGCCCACCAAAGGGAGGGAAAGGGGGCACGTATCACTTTTCTCTCCTTAAGAAATGCAGGGGCCGGGACTTCCCTGGTAGCGCAGTGGTTAAGAATCTGCCTGCCAATGCAGGGGACACAGGTTCGAGCCCTGGTCCAGGAAGATCCCACATGCCGCGGAGCAACTAAGCCCGTGAGCCACAACTACTGAGCCTGTGCTCTAGAGCCCGCGAGCCACAACTACTGAGCCTGCGTGCCAGGACAACTGAAGCCTGTGTGCCTAGAGCCCGTGCTCCACAACAAGAGAAGCCACCACAATAAGAAGTCCACACACTGCAACGAAGAGTAGCCTCCGCTCGCCACAACTAGAGAAAGCCTTCGCACAGCAACGAAGACCCAATGCAGCCAATAAATAATTGAATAAATAAATAAATAGAGACACCTTTGAAAAGAAAAAAGAAATGCAGGGGCTGCATTCAGGATACCCATAATAATCTCTTAAACTATTCTACCTTATCTGTGAGCCTGTACAGAGCAGTGAAATGTTTCTCATTTTCTTTCTCTCTTTTCCTTTCAGTGTTAAATAATGTAGTTCTATAAAACACAAGTCTATTTAAGGTATAAATATATCTACTGAAGATCAGCATAACAGGAGAGAAATGATTTCTGAAAGTCTCTAAATTTGCTTTACATAAACATATAGAAATACATTTAAATAACTATGTCAAGCCACCATCACCTAAGTCCCTGGACCATCTCAGTACCCTCTTAACAGGTTTCACAGCTTCTCCTCTGACTCATTCTAGTCTATACTCTTTGCAGCAGGCAGAGTGATCACCTAAATTGGTAATCTTGTTGCCCACATGCTCAAAACCTTCCAAAGGCTTTCCATCACACTTAAACCAAAATCTGCTATCTTTGTCACAGTCTATTTGGCCCTAAGTGATCTGGGCCCAAACTACCACTGTTCCTTCCACATACTCCACTGGAGTTACTCTTGCTGCTAAACTCATTTCCACCTCGGGACCTTTGCAGTGTTCCCACTAGAAAGCTCTTTCTTCAGATGTTCACATGGCCTCGTCCCTCATCTTCTCAGAGAGGCCTTCCTGGACCTATCTAATATAGATTCCTCTCTGCTGTTAAAGAATCAATCTCTTACGCTGATTTAGTTCTCTAAAGAAAACTAAACTTCTACCTTCAACACCTCTACATATTATATATCTTATTTATCTGTTAATTGTTTCCACTAAAAAGTAAACTCCTAGAGGGCAGTGTCTTTGTCTGGTTCATGACTACCTCCCACTCCCCACAATAATGTCCAGTATATAGTAGGTGCTTAATGAACATTTATTGAATGAATGCTAAACACCTATTAATACTTAGCCAAATAAAATATAAACAGGAAAACAGAAAATAAACACATGCTCCCTCTAATCACAGACATGCATTTATAAGTCTGCAAAATCACTTGCAGTTCTTTTGACCCCGAGTTTAATTATCTGTCATAATATAGTATGTCATCCTTTGAAAGCGTGGTTATTGTTCATGACTAACTAAGCCTCACAAGCCTATAATGCCTTTGCTAAAACAAGCCATTCATTCTCAAATTGCTGTAAGCCAAGCTGATCTATCCCAGGTCTTCTGTTTCCCAGAAATCAATGTTTATGTTGTAATGCTTCAGTGAGTTTTCTTTGCATGGTCTCTAGTGGTCACAAACCACAGTTCACCCAGTTCACCACACTATAGCTTTTTAGATACCTACTATCATTCATCTTTTACTTATATTCAGCTCAGCAGAGTAGCTGTAATGCTGGTAGATGAATGTATAAGCCCTATAGGTTTCAAGGTTGGAATCATATAATTTTATGTTTGAGATAGCCAGGTGTGGTGGTATGAGGGAACTAGTTTCAAATGTGAAGATGAAATAAACTTTTGGGTAAGCTCCATCAGGACAGGCACCATGTCTGTTTTGTTCACCAGCTATGCCTAGCCCCTGGCACAGGACAATCACTAAATGAATACTAATTAAACAAGGAAAATAAATTACCTCAAAGTTGATGTAATACTACTAAAAGGAATACGATAATTAAAACTCAAAGTCAGGAATAAGTTTAGATATAAAATAACATGACCAAGAAACTTAAAAGAAACTAAATCAATAAAGTTGCCAATGATACAAACATTTGTATGAAAATCCAAAACATTTTCCTGAATTACTATCAATAATGGCACATAAACAAAAATCAAAGCAAGGTTAGATTTCTAACTAAAGCCATTTTTAACTTACAGGAGTTGAAATCTTCTTTGCAGCTTCTGTGATTATTTGTCCTAGAGGTTTCCAGATTTGAAATGTGTAGCGACCTAAATAGTAACAGGAATAAAAGCAAATATATTTTCTATAATGAAAGCCAACACCCACAAAGTGCTCACCATAGTATTTATTGTTTACTTTATATATGTTATTTTAATACCTATCTCAAAATCTACCTGAAAGACAGTCACATTTTTTCAAATTTCTAATTTATTAAATGGAGGACAGATTTCATTTTAATATAATTTTCATAGCTACTAAATTAAGCTTTAGTTCATAATTATAAAATTAGAAAATTTCAATGGTTATGTATAAAATCCTACTTTTATACAATGTTACAGGTCATAAAAACAATAACACCCTAGTACTCAATTTCTCACTGAGGATGACTACTCTCCTAAAAGCTTCTTTTATTTTAGTGCTTTCCTTTCTTAGGCATCCTAATAATCAAAACTCCTCTGAGTCTGGACAACTAAGTAACAATAGCAAAACAGGTCCTAAATTGTTTTGAGGGCATAGAACAAGAATAAAATATTATCTGGCTAATTTACCTTTTGTACCCTAATCAGAATGTGTGTCTACTAATACTAGGGTCTCTTTTCCCAAAGCTCTGCTAGAAAACCAGTTATGACCCTCTGAACTTAAATTCAATTTCTAACCATAACATTATTTGCAAATCAAGATTTCTACTGGGAAAGTTCAACTACATAGATGTTTTATAAGAAGTAACCTGTCTAAACATACTGTCATTCCTGTGCAAACAACATGTTACAGGGAAAAACAAAGGATGCTAGACATAGGAAGATGTGAAGTAGCCAATCTAAGTAGGAGATAAAAAGCTCTTGAGATCAAGTAGAACATTAAATAAAGTAAAATTAAATGAAGCTGAAACCCTAACTCATCTAAATCTCTTATATAAATATCAACTTCCATTTGATTCTACAACAGTATAAAATCTGGCTTTTAAAGTGCCTTAAAATTCCTTCAAAACCACAATCATGCAATCTCAATGTAAAAAAGCAATTAAAGGCTTCAAGAAGTGACATCTGGACATTTACTTTAACTATAGAGGAGAATATCTAGTTCCAATAGTCTAGGGGTACTTTCTCCTAAATTCTACTCTTCAGTCGTATTTGACCCTGAAAGAGAACTGCCTGCTATTAATATTCTAGTTAGTAAACTGAATTTGGCAACAGAGTAGTATGTATAGAATACATACACCAATTCTTCTCATTGTAGAAACAAGACCTTGGCAAAAGTATATCTTTCTCTAATTTCAAATAAAAATCTTACATTTGAATTTGAAATAACTATGCCTATTCTGCTACAGTAATTAATACAAAAATTGTTTTATGTTTATGGGCAAGTTTGTCAGAATTCCTTTTCAGACATGATACTCTTCTCATGAAACCTCAGTAAGTAGTTAACTATAGTTATATGAGACACAAGACTTTGACAGTACAAGAACCAAGAGAATCTGAACCACTGATCTTCCTGATTTTAAAGTTCTTACTGGTAAGGTGCTTTAAACAGAGTTGTGTGGAATTAAATATTATACAAAACAAAACAAAATCTTTTATGTCTCTTTTTCTATTGGATCTCACTGCATATAACCACAATGGAATGTAGCTCCACCTAAAAAGAAGATCCAATTAACAAGATCAAATCCATGGAACTTAAGAGACACAAATGCTAAATGAAAAATGTAAACCTTTATCAACAAGGAAATGCTCTCAGATTAACATTTAATTAGAGAATAGCTATGCAATTTAAAACTATAAATTAATGGTTAGAAGAGACAGCAATTTTACTTTAAATCTTTATTCTTTCTAAAAAGATTTTGGCAGTAAAAGAAGTTCTCCTGGGTTTGTCAAAGAAATTACACCAACATGTTAAAATGAATGATAAATATACTATAAAGAATGGCTACGCTCATCAGAAAGAACTGACAGCTCAGAAAATGTGTATTCTTATCGGCAAGAAAAAAATATGGGAGAATAAAAGAGCCCCATTATCACTTACACTGCTTCATATTAAAGAGATTTTATTTTTTAATAGTACACTATAGCTCAAACTAAAAAAATGTGAGGAAAATCAATTATTATTGGGGCTAGTTTTCCTAGCTTTTGTATCGTTAATTTCCTTCACTACAAAGTTTATCTAGATTTTGCTGTGCTGACAAATCTTCAGTGACTATAAATGTTGCAAAGAATGGGAACGTATGTCTTAAAATCAAAATCCTCAGAATACTAAGAGTCTTCTCATGAATCACTATAGAAGCTACTTGGAAATATTTCTCCTGCAACATTTATTAATATATATCCTTTATTTATCTTACCTGCAAATCCAAGAGCTGCAATACCCAGTCCCACAGCTATCAAACTTCTTGCCTATGGAGGAAAAAATGATTATCACTTATAGTGTTACATACTGGGTTTTTAAAGTAAATCATTTAAAATAATGAGAATAATTATGATTAATAACACATTTTCCTCAAGCTCTGTGGTGTAGAATTTTTTTTAATCTTCAGGATTACAGCTAATTTTCAGTGAATTAAAATAATTCTAGATTTCATTTAATTTCCATGTATTTGAATTTGTTCTAATCAAGAGCTTTTATGTTACCTATTGCTAAAATGTTTTCTATAGACTATTCTTAATAGTGGGTTTAATGTATTTATCTTCTATAAAGCTAAAAGGTAAATATTTCCTCCTCATTTACATATGCAATGCTCAATGGACTCTGCTATATTTAAAAAACTTGATAAAATGTATCCATGTTTAGAAAAGAAGTCAAACTGCGAAAAATTAGTAAAAGTGATGAATAACTTAAGAGCTAGCTTATTTCTACCTTTCTAGACCAATGTAAAAATTTTACAGTAAGAGCCAAGAATTCAGAATTTAAAGTTATGAGCTCATCCTGATAAATTTTAAATTAGTTATATACTCCATATCAGTCTATGCTTTTCTCCTGAACCACCCTGGGAAAATATTTGTCACAACAGAAAAAGGTTTTATGTAGCAAAGATCAACGGTTGCCCCCCAAGATCCATTTTCCCCTTCTTCTACAGGATCAAAATTCCTATTTTTAGCCAGACACATATTTCCAAGCCCCGCCTTAGACTTAGGTACAGCTACGTTTACTAAGTGTTGGCTTATGAGATATAAGCAGAGTGGTGTGTGCAGCCTCAGAGAAGTCCTTCATGGGACGGTGGAATGTCCTTCTCCCTTTCCATTCCTCCTTCCTGCTGGCTGCAATGTAGACATTATACCAGGAGCTGCCATGTCGGATAAGGGAGGAAGAACAATGAGATGAAAGGAGACCGCATCCTGGATGATCATGTAGCTGCCACAGCACCCCTGGACTGCTTCTATTTACATGAGATAAAAATAAAATTGTCTTCCTAAGATACTACTACTATTTTCAGTTTTCAGGTACTTGCAGCCAAATCAAATTTTGATGGAATCAGAATTAAGGAGAGACACTACAGAAACAGTTTCTGTCTGATTAGTGGTGAAAGAGGCAAACCCATAAGATCCAAAAACTAAAAAAAAAGCTACAATAATCTCACTAGGGAATAGAATGGAGTCATTTGACAACAGTACAAAAGAAATCATAAGATGGAGGCTGAGACTAGATGGATAGTAAAACCGAAAAGCCCTATAGCCATCAGTTTTCAAGTTCTGTAAGGAATGCAAATCTTAGGAAATCAAAGCCCCAAGTCTTCAAGAGGAGACTCTATAAGGATAAACATCAAGACACAAAGGCCAACTGTATGAAGGTGCTCTAACTTTAACACCCAGTAACTCTCTCTTAGAAGTCTAGAGCTCTTCATAGACAAGATGAGGAAAGTTCATCTAGGTTTCCCCTCCTCAGTTCCAGTTCCTTTTTTTTAAAGAGTTAGACTTTTTTTTTTTTAATAAATTTATTTATTTATTTTGCTTCACTGAGTCTTCGTTGCTGCACGTGGGCTTTCTCTAGTTCTGGTGAGTGGGATCTACTCTTCGCTGCAGCGTGCGGGCTTCTCACTGCGGTGGCTTCTCTTATTGCGGAGCACAGGCTCTACGCGTGTGGGCTTCAGTAGTTGTGGCATGTGGGCTCAGTAGTTGTGGCTCACAGGTTCTAGACTGCATGCTCAGTAGTTGTGGTGCACAGGCTTAGTTGCTCTGCAGCAGGTGGGATCTTCCTGGACCAGGGCTGGAACCCGTGTCTCCTGCATTGGCAGGTGGATTCTTAACCACTGCGCCACCAGGGAAGTCCTCAGCTCCAGTTCTAAGATTCACCTTTTCACCAGGCAGAGCACTAGGGCAATCTCAGTAAGGGAAGATTCTTTCCCTGGCAGAGAAGGACAAGCCTAGAGCTAGCTAGCAAGAGGCCAAACAGTCTTTGAGTTTCCCTTCAGGTTGTCTAGATGTAATTACTCCTGAACTGAAGGGAAATGAGTATTGATTTCAAGAAGATGTTCTGTTGAGGTATATTTTTGCCATTTTCTAGAGCTTCCCAGGGGCTACATATTTTGAGTTTTCCAGTCTTATTTTCCATTGGTTCACTTTAAGGATCCTCAGTCCAACCAAAGTACTCAACTGGGGCTTCCCTGGTGGCACAGTGGTTAAGAATCCACCTGCCAATGCATGGGACACGGGTTCGAGCCCTGGTCTGGGAAGATCCCACATGCCGCAGAGCAACAAAGCCCGTGTGCCACAACTACTGAGCCTGCGAGCCACAACTACTGAGCCAGGGCACCACAACTACTGAAGCCCATGCGCCTAGAGCCCATGCTCTGCATCAAGAGAAGCCACTGCAATGAGAAGCCTGCGCACCACAACGAAGAGTAGCCCCCGCTCACCGCAACTAGAGAAAGCCTGCACGCAGCAACGAAGACCCAACTCAGCCATAAATAAATAAATTTATTTTTAAAAAAGTACTCAACTGTTTTCATGTGTGAATTTATTTTCCTTCCTCATAAACTTGTTTATTCTTTCATCTGACCAGAAATATTTATCTTTGCTATCAAGATCTGACGTATTCTTAATATTTCAGCTTGAACCAGCCACAGAATGGGAGAAGTCATTTGCAACACATAACGATGAGCACATGCCCCAAAATACAGAGAATTCCTCCACATTAAAAAGACAGATGGGGCTTCCCTGGTGGCACAGTGGTTGAGAGTCCGCCTGCCGATGAAGGGGACACGGGTTCATGCCCCGGTCCAGGAAGATCCCACATGCCGCAGAGCGGCTGGGCCCATGCGCCATGGCTGCTGAGCCTGCGCGTCCGGAGCCTGTGCTCCGCAACGGGAGAGGCCACAACAGTGAGAGGCCCGCGTAGCGCAAAAGAAAAAAAAAAGAAAAGAAAAAGACAGATGATCCAGTAGAAAATGAACAAAAGAGTCCAGGGGGATTTCCCTAGTGGGTCCAGTGGTAAAGAATCCGCCTTCCAATACAGGAGACATGGGTTTGATCCCTGGTAGGGGAACTAAGATCCCACATGCCGGGGCAACTAAGCTCACGTGCCACAACAAAGAGCCCACATGCTGCAATGAAAGATCCCACATGCCACATTGAAGATCCCGTGTGTCACAACTAAGACCCAACACAGCCATAAATAAATAAATAAATAAAATATTAAAAAAAAAAAGAGTGGGTCAGGGACTTCATAGAAAAAAATCTAAATGGCTAATAAACATATGAATACTAACAATAAACACCAAACCAAAATGTTGTAGAAATATTAATACAAGAATATAAAGATCTCTGGCCTTTGTGAAATTTGTTCTATCCACCGATGCATCAAGCACCAAGCAATAATATCTACACTTCTAGGGTTATTCTGAGGATAATATTAATAACGTATGTAAAGGACTTAGCACAGTGGCTTGGCACATAGTAAACAGGCAGTAAACGTGAACCACTTTAATGTTATCAATAAGAATAACTAGCTATTAGGAATGTAAGTGGTGTAACAGAAATACGAACAATGTTTCATAAACTCTTAAATTTGTCCAAGTAAAAGACAACTCACAGGAGTGGTTTTTGAGGTAGGCTGTGGAAAATGAATTGGTCTTCTCTAGGTTAGATAATCCAAATTTTCACATTTTGAAAAACGCCTATTTGAAAAACATAAAGTCTTGAAAAGTTGAGTTATTTTAATTTCACAATTTTATAGGTTGATTATTGCATCATTTTTATTATTTCTACTATTCAAATATATATATATGAGACAAACAGTTGCCTCATTATTCTAAAGAGATTTTTATGTCAAGGTATTTATATCAGAAACATTAAATCATCAGACATTTGATCATTTTTCACTTTAATCTAACAGTACGTAAGGCTCAATTGTGTTTAACAATTAAAAATTCAATTTAATTTAACAAATTAAGTATTGAGTACTCTGATGATTATTCTCCCCTTGTCTCTCCAGATTCATTTTCCACCCTTCTCAAAAGACTACATTATCCAGTCTTCGCTTGCCCTCTCTCGCTTCTGGTTGGGTTTTGCCAATGAGAGGAAGTGTTGAACAGAACACCATGCACTGGTTACCAATCCCAGAAAAGGACTCTATACATTTCTGCCCATTATATCTTGGTATCAAGGTTGTGAAGGAAAACACAACAGTCAAGCACTAGGCAGAACAATGATTTACTCATATAGAGAAGAGACAGAGTAAGATCAGCTCCAGTCATGTGCACTAGTCTCATACGGCTAGCGGCTGCCAGCCAGCTGACAAAGGGAAATTGGCCCACAAGCACCCTCCCTCTCTTTATCCCACACTATCCCTAGAGTCTGAAATACTGAAAGCTGAGGGCAAGCCTGAAACAGGGGACAATAATCCCACAAAGTACAGGTTGTGTGAGCTCCAAGTGTTCCAAGTCCGAGACCCATTCTTACGAGGCCAAGAGGGGTTGAAAGGCTATGCACGTGAGACTTTTTCCCAACAGGAAGCATCAGCAGAAAAGCAAAGAGTGGAAGGAGGTAGAAACAATAGTACAACGTATTCCCTGCTATATTTCCTCTTTGGCCATGGCTCTTGTTGAGTGGCTCCTCTTCCATACCTGTAACTCTCACTGGGTTCTGGAGCATAGTTCCCAACCCCTTGCCTCTTTGCCTGAGTGGATAACTGTTTCCAACTGGTGCTAGTCCCTGGGTGATTCATCATCCCTTTTTGGTTACTTTAAACTATGCCCACAACTCTGCAAATAGTCCCTTCATTAAACTATGTTCCAAAAAACCATCCATTACTACCAGGACCCTCAATGATACAAGCATGACTGTACACCAGTCACTATACACAACAAGGCAAAGGCCTATATCAAATGGGTCCTCTACAGGATGCTAAACATGGTGAGCCTCCAACGTTTATGCTAATCTCCCAAAGATCTTTATTTTTAACCTATCACATTTATTTCACTAATGTATGCTTAGATGTGTTCTGTCTCCTTAAGCTTTTCTAGATAGCAAGAGCTTTTAAAAAAATCTGATGAACTCTATGGATCAACACCTTAGAAAAGCGCAAATATATATATACACCCTAGAAAAGCACAAATATTTTTGTATATAATTTGAGGGAATCCATGGGTTTCCCTGAAGCCCTTCAGCTCACAAACCCCAACATGAGAACCTCTAAGAAATAAATAAATGGGGGGCTTCCCTCATGGCGCAGTGGCTGAGAGTCCACCTGCCAATTCAGGGGACACCGGTTGGATCCCTGGTCTGGGAAGATCCCACGTGCCGTGGAGCAGCTAAGCCTGAGTGCCACTACCAAGCCTGCACTCTAGAGCCCATGAGCTACAACTACTGAAGCCCGCGTGCCTAGAGCCCATGCTCCGCAACAAGAGAAGTCACTGCAATGAGAAGCCCATGCACTGAAACGAAGAGTAGCCCCTGCTCACCACAACTAGAAAAAGCCCACGTGCAGCAACAAAGACCCAACACAGCCAAAAATAAATTAATTAAATTAATTAATTAAATAAATTTTTTAAAATAAATGTGGACTTCCCTGGTAGCACAGTGGTTAAGAATCTGCCTGCCAATGCAGGGGACATGAGTTGGATCCCTGGTCCAGGAAGATTCCACGTGCCGCAGAGCAACTAAACCCGTGCGCCACACTACTGAGCCTGTGCTCTAGAGCCTGTGCGCTGCAAGTACTGAAACCCATGCGCCACAACTACTGAAGCCCGCGCACTCTAGGGCCCGTGCTCCACAAGAGAAGCCACTGCAATGAGAAACCCACGCACCGCAACGAAGAGTGGCCCCCACTCACCACAACTAGAGGAAGCCCACGCGCAGCAACGAAGACCCAACGCAGCCAAAACATATAAGAAAAAAAATTAAAATTAAAAATAAACAAATGCCCACTGAAATAAGAAGGGTGTTTCATTTACTTTGAGTTCCTAGAGCATATCAGAAGATCTGCCATTTATATTTCATTTCTCATTCATTCAACAATAGTACAATAAGAAAAATAATGCTAATGCCAGAATTAATCTCTATTTCTGAAGACTAACTTTATAGAAAGATAAACACTAAATGCCTTGCAACCTTTAAAAACAAACCCAAATTAGGTAGATCATTGGAGCAAATAAGAATGTTCAATAAATGACCCCAAACTGTGCAATCAAGTCTTACTCATCCACACTGAAAATGGACAAAGTATTAGCATAGCTAATCAACAACTCATTTCTTATTGGAATTAAATTACTTATTGGAAGGGGACTGTATCTGATTTACCTCTTTAATAGTATTTTCAATTAATTTGACATTAAAATAGTTTATACCTTTTGAGCATAAACAACTGATAACAAAAATCTATTTGGAAGTAGAACTCAACTTGAAATTTTAAAACTATTATGCGTCCTGCGCTACCAGATTCCTGTACTCTGTAATAAGAATAAAGGTCCTCTGCATGAAGTTTTCTATGGAAATACTGTCAGAGAGATAAGCAAATAAGATAAAACTTTAACCTCAAACGGTCCAGAATAAGAATATTATTCGTTTCCTAGAGAAAAATATTTATCTACTACCTGTTTTTCAGTCACTAGGAAGTCATTTGTACTCTTTTTTTCAGACACAAATTTAGAGAGCTCTAAAACAACAAATTCCACCAACTCTCCACATACATGAATAACCCAAACAGAAAAAAAAGATCATCTAGTTGCAAATACAGAAGACAGGAAGCACAGGAAAATCCATCTGAAATCTGAGCAAGTAGTTCACGCAGAACTCTCAGCCATACCTTTATCCGACCTTAAATTTTTTTAAAGTAAAATAACATCTAAAGCATACTGGGGCTTTAAAAAACAAAAGCCCATGGTTCATTTGGCATAACTGTGTAAATATCAGAGAATTCCATCAACATCTTCTCTATTTGACTACTGTTGAAAAAAATTTCACATATGCTTTATCACTATGCTATTTCACATTTACTTAAACTTCAGTGTTGTACCTTCAGGCTAACAGGATCTATTTTATTTCTTTTATATACGTAACACCATATTTGATCTATGTCAAGCACAATGATGTGCTTCAATTTTTATTCTGAATGTTTTTATAAACAATGATGCTTTAAAACTAAATTGCCAGTAACAGAACAAAAACGACACTGAAAAGACAATTTAAAAGCAAAATGGAGAGTGAGGCATAGTGCTAGAACCATAAGTACTGTCATTGTCTACCAATTAGGCAATAACCAGGTTAAATGTCTATGATTGCTCATGCAACTAGACTGATGTCACGTTACATCTGTGTTTTTACAGAAACTAGGGAAATGTTGCTACTTTTTTGACTTAGGGAAATTAGAATATGGGCTGAAAATAAGACAGGCAGTGTGATTTAAAAAGAAAGATATGTATACACCTGTACTCTGGCCTAAGCTAAAATGGCCATAGGTGTCAAACATATGTAGGAGCCAGCAGATGGTAAATGTGGATGCCATACAAGGTATTTTTGTTGTTGTTGTTTTAAACATCCACAAGGCTGCCTTCAGGAAGTTTTAGTTTTGAAACATTTTCTTTGAAGGTTCAGATGGTTAGAAAAGCAGCTAACACTTTCTAGGCCTGCAGAAGATCTAAATAAATTCTTAGATACATTTTTTTCTACATAAAATTATGTGAGCACGTATTTATAACTAGTTGATCTTTCTATAAAAAAGGTATATATGTGCACATATATACCTAAAAACTAATACAGTTACAAATCAATTAAAAATTCTACCAACTAATTCTTTTACAACTGGTCCAGACCAGTGTTTGGGGAAAGTGGTCTATATAAGAAAAATAGAAAAATTCCATTCACACCAAATTTGGAAATTCAGTTTTTAACAATCTCATCATAGTCACCACAGAAAACAAAGATGATATGTACACATATAACTAATTTATGTGTTATTGGCCAATGGTATTTAATTAAGTTTTTAAAAATTCATGACAACTTTGGATTATATTTCTCAAAAATGCCAAAAAGCATAGTTTTCACTGCATCCCCTTTGACCATACACAATGCATGAATATTTTAGATTTTAAAATGTCCAAACATATGTATAATAGCATTGCAGAAATTAACGAACAGTAAATTACCAGTGAAATCACTGACTGATTTAAAATGGTTGGAGAGTTACCATAACGAATCCTCTGCCTAGGGACCTCCCTGGTGGCACAGTGGTTAAGACTCTGCACTCCCAATGCAGGGGGCCGGGGTTCGATCCCTGGTCAGGGAACTAGCTCCCACATGCATGCCACAGCTTGCCTGCAAGCTGCAACAAAGGAGCCCACGTGCCACAAATAAGACCCGGCGTGACCAAATAAATAAATAGAATAAATAAATAATTATTAAAAAAAAAAAAAGAATCCTCTGCCTAGACTGCTAAAGCTGACTGGAGAAAAGTCTTATGAACACACTACATAGCACCATGATAAAATTATGGTTTCTGATGGCGGCTGGGCTTTCAAATCCACTCAGTCTCATCATCTCCTTCATCCTTGATTCATACCATTCCCCATTCCTTTTTGCCCTTACTGTTCTAAATTTTACTTTTTTCATTAGCCTTCATGTTTTTCACCCATGAAGCAAGCATGAACTTCCTCAATCTTCCCTTTCACCCCTGAATGTATAATCCATGTGCTTCAAAGTTAATCAGGCCTGGGCTCCAATTCCAGCTCAACATTTACCAAATCTGCGACCCTAAGCTGATCTCTCTAGGCCCATTTCCTCATCTATAAAATGGGAATGTGGGAATGTGAAAACCTAATCACAGCATGCTCAAAATGATTTATGAGAAAAGATTATGAAAAATGACCAACGAACTGTGTAAACATGGCAGATGTCTGTTAGTTCTTTCTTCACTCCCACAATTTTACTCTTAATCCTTTCTGTTCTCTGTTCATTCCTCCTGGAAAATCCCTGCTTATTTCAAATAGCTTTAAGGTCACCTCCAGGTAAAATTTACGCCACCCATCTCCTCACTCAAGTAAAACTTTTTAGTGACTCCATGGTACTTAGCAGTTCTATTATAGTACATAGCACATTATTTAATAATGGCTTACCTATTTCAAACCCTTGCTAAAATGTGAGCTTCTGGAGGTAGGGACTGTTTACCTCTTTGGATTTCTGAAATCTAACAAAGTACCTAGTACATAGTAGGTTCTCAAAAGTTAATACAATGAGATGAAAATGATCTTAAGAAGCATCCCCACTATCCAGATGCCTCTTGGAACTTGAATTATTTATGTACTGTATTGGTGTCTGCTAGAGGATGGAATTATGATTGAAATGGGAAAATATCATGGAAAATGATCGTTAAATTTAATCAAGAAATTAACACATAATCATGTCTCAAAATATTCTGGACCAGGTATATATATCCAGAAGTCTCACAGAAGAAAATGAAGTTAAGGGCCTATGCCAGGTAAATTTCCTTACAAAAATGAGATGCATATAATTCACAGATCCATGTAGAAAAACATGAAGGAGTAACTGAATTGTTAAACAAAGAAAAATAACAAAACTCCAAATAAAAAAAGTCAGGCATTTTTTCAAGCAGCCATTTGGAGACTCTCCCATCTCTGAGTATTTCAAAGAGATAGACAATAAACAATAGAAATCAGAAAAATATACAACGGAAAGTGACATGTGCTATGAAGAAAATTAAGCAGCCAAAGAATTATGTGTGGGGACTTCCCTGGTGGCACAGTGGTTAAGAATCCACCTGCCAATGCAGGGGACACGGGTTCGAGCCCTGGTCAGGAAAGATCCCATGTGCTGTGGAGCAACTAAGCCCATGCGCCACAACTACTGAAGCCCACGTGCCTAGAGCCCATGCTCTGCAACAAGAGAAGCCACCACAATAAGAAGAATGCACACTGCAACGAAGACCAGCCCCCGCTCACTGCAACTAGAGAAAGCCCACGCGCATCAACAAAGACCCAACGCAGCCAAAAATAAATAAATAAAAATAAATTAATTAATTAATTTTTTAAAAAGCCAACAAGATTTGTTGAGAGACCAGATGTGAGGTATAAAAGAAAGAGAAGATGATGAATGGATAAAGAAAATGTAGTGCATATGTACAGTGGAATATTATTCACCCATAAAGAGAAGGAAAGTCTAGCATTTGTGACAACATGGATGAACCTGGAAGACATTACACAAAGTGAAATAAAACCAGACACAGAAAGACAAATATTGATTGATCTCACATACATGTGGAATCTAAAAAAGTCAAAAACTCATGGAAGCAGAGAGTAGAACAGCAGTTAACAGAGGCTGGGGTGGGAGAAATGGGGTGATGTGGGTCAAAGTTCCTGTAAGATGAATAAGTTTTATACTTGAAATTTGCTAAGAGTAGTAGACCTAAGTTTTCTCACCGTATGTGTACATACATGTGCACAGACGTGCGCGCACACACACACACACACATATACACACAGAAGGTAACAATGTGAGGTGACCAATGTGTTAATTAGCTTGAATTATGGTGATCATTTCACAATGTATATGTCTATTAAATCATGTTGTCCACCTTACATATATACAATCTTTATTTGTCAATTATACCTCAGTAAAGCTAGGGGGAAAGAATGTCAAGGTTATTGCCTTACACAACTGGAAGAATGGAGTTCCCTTTTGCTGGGAGGAAAGTCTGTGAGAGGGAGTGGGGCAGAGGGAAGGGCTGTCATAAGTTCCTTTGGTCTTGCTTTTCTAAAAACACGCCACCCTCAGTGTGATAAACAAAACCCAAGCAAAGCTGTACATGAATTCCTAACACCTGGGGAAGAAACGGTCTCATCTACTAATGGAAAAGAAGAATGAGCAGGTTGTCTCAAAATACATACTTTGTTATCTCGCAGTGGCTCAGTTCTCAAGGGTTAATCACAAGCAAATCACTTTCTGCTGAACTCAGTGTTTTATGCTGCCTTATTATTTGGTTCAATTTCTACAAAGAAAGCTACTTGAATTTAAACAGCAAGTGGAAAGGAGAAAAACGGGAAGAAACAAGAAAGACTGCTTGGCAAATCAGCAGAATTTGAGAAAGAGAGGTAGTGCACATGCAGATCAAAAGAAGGAGAGCAAGGGAATTTATATTCCAGAAAAAGTGTCAGACATGATAAAATGACATTAGGAAGAGAATTTTTACAATTATCCTTCCCTAAAATTTTCAAGCTGGCATGAATGTCCCAGATTTTCATATCTAAATCCACCTGGCCCTTACCATTACTGTTCCATTGCCAAAAAAAAGTACACTTGAACTTCTCTCAAACCACCAATTCTTTAATTAATTTAAGTGAAAAATTTAAATTAAGTAAAAAGAAAAAGCAATGTTAACTACATCTTACTTGCTTGACTTTAAAGTCACTTAATTTATTTTAAACCATAGGCAAGCATTAATATCTACAGCATGACTAGAGAGTAAATAAAAGGGCAAACAAAAAACAATCTGAAACAGTAAAACAAAACCCAAAAGCAAACATAATAAGAAACAAGGGGCTTCCCTGGTGGAGCAGTGGTTGAGAGTCTGCCTGCCGATGCAGGGGACACGGGTTCATGCCCCGGTCCGGAAGGATCCCACATGCCGCGGAGCGGCTGGGCCCGTGAGCCATGGCCGCTGAGCCTGCGCGTCCGGAGCCTGTGCTCCGCAATGGGAGAGGCCACGGCGGTGAGAGGCCCGCGTACCATAAAAAAAAAAAAAGAAAGAAAGAAACAAAACTCTCAGGCTCAGGACAAATGAGTACTTCTCCACTCTAAAATAATGAACAAAAAATTCTCCAAACTTAAATCCTTGCTATAACTGATGATCTTAAGAATAACCTTTTAAGTACTGTTTAGCATTTATTCATTGACCCACTGATACAAACCTTGTCTCTAATAACGCAAGCAGCTTTCTTTGTTCACGTTAAATGTGACTAGTCAGAAAGTCCTGTCCCAATACCAACTTAGTCCTGGTCGCCTCAGAGAGTACCAGGAGTCCCTGGGTTCATCACAGGTTTGCTAAACCAGGCTGCACATTTGGCTTCAAGTTCTCAAACCCAAGGATACTGTGATGGTTCACTTTATGTGTCAGTTTGGCTAGGTCAGTCAATTAAACCTCAATGTAGGTGTTGCTGTGTTGGTATTTGGTACTTGTGGCTAACATCTACAATCAGCTGACTTTATTAAGTAAAGCAGTTTATCTTTGATAACATAGGTGTGACCCATCCAAGCAGTTGAAAGGCCTTAAGAAAACTGAGATTTCCCTGAGGAAGTAGAAATTCTGCCTCAAGACTTAGCTGCTGTCTGAAAGTTGCCAGCCTGCAGGCCTGCCCTACAAATTTTAGAATTGCCAGCCCACACAATTGTGTAAGCCAGTTCCTAGAAATAGATAAATAATACATTCTATTTAGTTCTGTTTCTTTGGAGAACCCTCGCTGATACATATTTCTACTGTGTTTCAGGACCAGAAAATAATGTTTTTAGGTATATCGCCCTGACTCGTTCATTACTCACTAATTCAACATTTATTTAAACATTTAATCGGGGTACTTACTACAAGCCAGGCACTGTACTAGGGGTAGAGATATGGATCAATAAGGTCACCTCACAGAGGTTACAAACTGATTCACAATCTCAAAACAAAACCTGCGAGTCCTCAAAAACTTACTAGTTTGCTTTTATATTTTATTTCTCCATAAATTTATCTAATTTCTTTTAGAACTTACTAGATTTTTAGCCAGAAATATTTCTTAGGATAATAAAGGGATGGTTATTCTAGTTGTCAATGACTCTCAAAAGTTGACACATGACACACCCTCTCTTAGGACCAGATTTTAAATCAGATCATAGACAAGATTCCCTCTAGGCTATTTGCAAAGGCACATGGTTGTAACCCCATCCCTTTGTCATGTTACCTCATGATACCTCATCAATGTGCAGAGACACTGGAGTTAAGATCCACTGCTTTATACAGCTACACTGAGATAACCGATGTGCTGAGAATAATCTAGTGCACAGATTTTACTAATTAGTGTTAACACATTCCATCAAATTTGAAACAAGCACGCACTAACTAAAAACTCTCTTTAAGGTGTATACGATTATAATAATATAGTAATTGACATTTTTTTAATTGGTAAAAACTTTCACTTTAACACTAGGTTTAACCTGAGGGAGATTCCATTTTTCTATCTTTATTACAATTTAGTAAGTCAGTGCTAGTAGGGAGTAGTGGAGGTAAGACGCTGAAAGTCGGTTTCAGCAGATATTTGATCAGAGGCTGCCAATAAGAAACTTGCACTTACCCTTACATGTTTTCCCTGTGAGCTGGTCCCTACCTGTGTCTGGACCAGGTCACTTCCCAAAATAAGCCCTCCGTCCTCTGAAGCTGCTGGCTCTAAGGGACTTGGGGTATCTGAGTTATAGCCCTACTACCCTCATTCAGTTGAGTCTAATATGTCTCCACCCTTCTGTTTCACCACTGTTCATATAAAGATAGTATTATTGACCCCAGTCCCTAACACAGAAGGATGTCTGGTATATATATGGCTTCTCAGTTTCTAAACAGCAAAGAAAAATGGAATGACTCTAGATAGGCAGCAGGAACAAGTAAATATCCAAATATGAAAGAAATCAATGCCAACAGTACCCTCTCCCCTATTCAAATACTCCCACCTCTCTACATCTCAGTTTGTCTATTGTAATCCCAGACCACAACTTCAAAACTTGTCTCCTTTACTGAACTGTGAGCCTCTAGAGAGCAAGAAGCAGGTACTATTCATCTTTGTATTCCTAGAATACATATGGGTTAAATAAAAGTTAGTGTTAACTGACTGGATGGATGAATGTGTGTGTAGATGGTTAGGTGAACAGGTGGCCAGTTGCTAAGTACTCTGCTTCCGGGTCATAGATGGCTTCTGAGAAGAGTCCAGATAAAACTGAAGGATAGGGTCAATGCTAGACCAAGAGGGAAAAGGGAGGATACAGGAGAGAACAAAGGTTAGAAGCTGGGAAACCTGAATTCTGATTGAGATTCTGCCCTTAACTCACGGTGACCTTAGGTTATTGCAATTGAATATATATGTATGTTGGAGGGCAGGGATCATCTACAGAATATGTTAAATATCTACAGAATATGTTAAATACAGACTAGACCAGTAACCTATAAAATATTTCAAACATAGAGCAGACAACGTGTAAAATATAAGGTCAACTTCCATCTATTTAACAATATGGAATCATCTCAAGATAATAACCCTAAGCAGACAGGCCAAAAAGGGGCAAGATTTTCAAAGTCAAATTCTAATTAGAAAATTAAACCAGAATGATACTGAAAGATGACTTCGGTGTTTGGAAGATATCTGTTAGGAAGTAAGAACTATGGCAAACTTTACATCCGTGCTCTGTGGCTCTTCATGCTAGATGTGTCAAGTCTATCAGTGAAGCTTGTGAGACGTGTTCTTTGGCCTGAAGCTTCAGATATATCTGCTCTAAAAAGCTTGGTCTTCTGGGCAATTCAAGGTTCATTTAGTTCTAGGAGTTAGCTTCTTTAACTTGTTTGTCACTGCTATTTTATTCACTGGCCCTAAATTTCTCTCTTTCAAATTTAAGGATTTTCCTTAGCTCTTTCTATTATCTAAAATTTGGAGAAAAGGGACTTTTTTAACTAACAGATATCCTTTATCATTTTCTTACTGTACTTTTATTGTTTTATTGACTTTTATTAAATTATTTTTGTCCAGTAACTTCCTGAATTAAGAGTTCTACACTATTCCTGAATTAAGTTCTAAACTACTTTAGCCTACCTTCAAATGAGCCTTCCCTGCCTCTTTCCCCCTCACACAAGCACACACTTCTCCTGCCAATTCATTTATATATTTTCTTTTGCGGGAAATGTTCCATTTCTATTTGACTTTTAAAAGGTGCAAACGGAAGTACACACAGTACTCTACGAACAGACACATTATACTTTTATACAGAAAAGATATGTTTTGGGAATTCCCTGGTGGTCCAGTGGTTAGGACTCTGTGCTTCCACTGCAGGGGGCCCCGTTCGATCCCTGGTTGGGGAACTAAGATCCCACACACAAAAAATATATATATGTGTTTCTGTTTTATTTTCAATAGTTTCCATAAGATGTCCAATGTTTTGCTGATTTTAGAGCTGAAAGAAATGATAGAAAACATCTAGCCAAAACCCACTCCACTTCCTCCATTTTTATGGAGGAAGACACTGAGGTCCTGAATAGTCACATGCCTTGTCCAAGTTGCAGCCATTGTTTTTTGTTTATTTGTTTGTGTTTTCTTTTGTTTTTAATTTATTTATTTTTGGCTACGTTGGGTCTTCATTGCTGCACGCGGGCTTTCTCTAGTTGCGGCAAGTGGGGGCTACTCTTCATTGCTGTGCACGGGCTCCAGTAGTTGTGGCGCATGGGCTCAGTAGTTGTGGCTCACGGGCTTAGTTGCTCCGTGGCATGTGGGATCTTCCCGGACCAGGGCTCGAACCTGTGTCCCCTGCATTGGCAGGCGGATTCTTAACCACTGCACCACAAGGGAAGCGCCACAGCAATTGTTATCAGTGTCTGCACTGGGACTGGAACACAGGTATCCTAATTCCAGACCAGAGCCTAGGTCTTCAAGCAACAATTTAATCTCCTACAGTCTTTTAACAGATTATAAAAACCATTCAATTATCTTTCCAGTGTGAGCTCATACTCAGTGAAACATCCCTAACTGACTTTAGTGCCCATTCACAAACCTTTTGCCTTGTACAACTTCTTACTACGTAGTTTGATAAATTACCCAGAGGAAATAGTGTCATTTAATTGTCTAATGTCAAGTTAGATCCTAGCACTGGTCCTTGATGTCCTCACTCCTTATATAATTCCCTATTTTTTTTTCACAAAATTTTACCTTCCCTCAACCTCCAACAAGAAGTTGTATGTTCAAAACTCCTACATTTAATATAAAACTAACAGTTTGTTAAGTATGAAAGTAGGATTACTAGTACCTCCTTCAACTTCTGGATGGGGCCACGTGGCAATCTGTCACACTCCAGTATAAAGGCCATTAATAATGAGAGGCATCCGTTTAGCCAACAACTCAAAGCCTTACAATTGTCAAGGGAGTGGTTCAATGAACATTCTTAAACTGATGCTACGAATTCAAATTGGGACAATCTGTCTTGAAGGTAATTTCACCATAGGAATCAACAGCCTTAAACATATTCATGTCATTAGGCTCAGAAAATAATCAGAGAGGTGCATAAAAACTTTTATATGAGAATATGCATCACTGCATTATTTATAATATATAAAACTGGAAACAATTTGAATACCCAACAATAGGGGAATAATTAAATAAATTAAGGCACATCTAAAATATGCATCCACAATTAAATAATATATTGAGGAATGTTTACAGACCACGTTAGAGAGTAAAAGCAAGTTATACGACAGAATGTTCAGCATGTATGCACACAGGAAAAAAATGGAATGCTATAAAACAAAACATTAACAGTAGTTATATATTCTTATTACCTACCTTTTATCACTAAAACAAAATCTTTGGATCACAGACTTTGGAATTCAAAGAAATATGGTTTGAATTGCTCTCTACATGTCAGCAACATAACATTGGCCAAGTTACTTAACCTCTATACTAGAGCTTCCTCATCTGTAAAATGAGATAAACAATACCTACCTCCTTGGGTTGCTACGAATTTTTAAAAATTAGGACATACATATACATCACCTAGTACTTTACATGTGGTAAACATTCAATAAATGGTACCTACTTCAATTACTATATGATATTATTATACAATTGTTTCTTTTAAAATCAGGGGAAAAATAAAGGTTAAAAAAGAAAAGTTGTGGAAGATCCCACCAGTCAGAAGGGTTTAATAAATAACTTCTTAAGTCAGAAAACCCTCTGATCTGTCTACTTTAAAATAAACTTTAAAAACAAATTCTTCAACAGAAACAAATATACCTCATCTTTGGTACCTCCCTTTTAATCCTGCACTTAATTTTGTACCCTGATCATAAAAGTGATCTTGCTGTGTCTCTAGCTAGCCTCCTCCCTATCATGTACTTTTTTTTTTTAACATCTTTATTGGGGTATAATTGCTTTACAATGGTGTGTTAGTTTCTGCTATATAACAAAGTGAATCAGCTATATGTATACATACATCCCCATATCCCCTCCCTCTTGTGTCTCCCTCCCACCCTCCGTATCCCACCCCTCTAGGTGGTCGCAAAGCACCGAGCTGATCTCCCTGTGCTATGCGGCTGCTTCCCACTAGCTATCTATTTTACATTTGGTAGTGTATATATGTCCATGCCACTCTCTCACTTCATCCCAGCTTACCCTTCGCCCTCCCCGTGTCCTCAAGTCCATTCTCTATGTCTGCGTCTTTACTCCTGTCCTGCCACTAGGTTCATCAGAGCCAGTTTTTTTTTTAAGATTCCATATATATGTGTTAGCATGTGGTATTTGTTTTTCTCTTTCTGACTTACTTCACTCTGTATGACAGACTCTAGGTCCATCCACCTCACTACAAATAACTCAATTTCGTTTCTTTTTATGTCTGAGTAATATTCCATTGTATATATGTGCCACATCTCCTATCATGTACTCTTACAAGCTTTTACTATACTGACTTCGAAGACCCTGGCAAGCACCCCTTAAACTCTCTCTTTCGGCTTACCTGCAACACCTTGTAATTCAGTTATTCTTCTTGCTTGGGAAATCATCCCATTTCCTGAAAGCTACTTTTACTCCCTTACAATAGGGTCTTTTACTTTAAGGCTGTAATTTCTTACAGTAGCAATGCTTTTAGCTTAATTTCATTACACAGTATTCTTTTCTTCCTTTTTGAGTTAAGTTGAAATAAAATTAACTCTGCTTTGAAGTTTAAGAAACTTTAAACAGGGCTTCCCTGGTGGTACGGCGGTTAAGAATCCGCCTGCCAACGCAGGGGACACGGGTTCAAGCCCTGGTCCGGGAAGATCCCACATGCCGTGGAGCAACTAAGCCCATGCACCACAACTACTGAGCCTGCGCTCTAGAGCCCGTGAGCCACAACTACTGAGCCTGCATGCCACAACTACTGAAGCCCGCGCACCTAGAGCTCGTGCTCCGCAACAAGAGAAGCCACCGCAGTGAGAAGCCCGTGCACCACAATGAAGAGGAGCCCCCGCTCGCCGCAACTAGAGAAAGCCCACGCACAGCAACGAAGACCCAATGCAGCCAAAATTAAATAAATAAATTTATTTAAAAAAACAGAATTTTAAAACATATCTTGAAGACTCTGAAAAGTACCACAAAAACCAAGACTGTATATCATTTCTTGGAGTTGAATTTCATCAATTTCTTATATCTAAATGATGGAGAAATAATATGGTACAGTATAAAAGTCAAGGACTTTTAGAGTCAAAATTGGTTTCACATCCTAGTCCTGCCACTTACTAGCTATATGACCTTGAGAAAGTTAATTAACCTCTTGGATCCTCAGTTTTCTTATATGTAAAATGGTGAAAAGTAACATCTAACTTCATGGGTTATTATGAGAAGCGGGAGAATATAATACAGTGCCTGGTAAACAGCATTCACTAAATGTTAGTTCATTTCCTCCCTAACTATTTGTTTGCATATCATAAACTCAATACATTCTTGCATATCATTAATTTTTACCTTATTTTTATATATTCAATGATTAAAGATAAAAAATATTACTAATATTACGGGGGCAAGAAACAGGTATGAAACTTGTTACCTTATAAAAAGTTTAAAAGATTGGGAAGCACTGTTTAAAGACAAACTCAGAAAAAAAATAAAGGTTATTAAAAAACAAAAATCATGAGAAGATCCCACATGGTCACAGCTTTTGTACTGGCCCAAAGTGATTTTATACTACAAGCACCTGAAACAATCCCCTACAAAATCTCACAGTTAAAAAACCTTACCATATTGATCAAATATAGACAATAAACTTAGTGCTAGGCATAGATCCACTGACACAAAACTGAGAGTAAATGAGTCAACGATCCTAAACTGTTTCTGAATAGTAGAATATCACAAGCTTTCTAGCATGGAAGGAAAGAATGAAATGGGTTACCCCAAATGGAAATATACAAATTAGGTATCAATTCATGGCACTTACTAAAACCTCTACTTAAAATTCTTTACCTCCAGCGAGCAACTAAGCCCGTGAACCACAACTACTGAGCCTGCACTCTAGAGCCTGCGTGCCACAACTACTGAAGCCCACGAACATAGAGCCTGTGCTCTGTAACAAGAGAAGCCACCGCAATGCGAAGCCTGCATACTGCAATGAAGAGTAGCCCCTGCTCGCCGCAACTAGAGAAAGCCCACCCGGAGCAACAAAGACCCAATGCAACCAAAAATAAAAATTAATTAATTAATTTAAAAAAAATCTTTACCAAAACCACGTAACACATTTAGAAATACTGTAAGTACTATACAGTAATAAAGTTCTAGGTGAGTAAAACTTTAACATCATTGCAGCTAGGCTGTATGTCTATGGCTGCTTCTGCTTTACAACAGCAGAGTTTGGAAGTGTGACAGAAGCCATAAGGTCTGCAAACCTAAAATACTATTCAGCCCTTTACAAAAGAAGTTTGCTGCCCTCTGTCCTTGAGGGTGGCAATCCTGGCTCACTCATCTCCTCCCCACACACACCTCGTATATAGCTTCTATGTATTTGGTGTTAAAAAAAAATCTACTATACTGAATTGAATCGACAAACTTTAAAAACAGAGTTGGAGACTGCCTGTGTTATCAGAGGCATCAAGCAATAAAGTTACCAAAATTTGGAAAAGCACATCAGAAGTCAGAGCATCATGTGTACTCTGACTACACCTAATATTTGATACATGCTTATATTTTATGCCTATCTTTACCATTAAAAAAAGAGAGAGAATATCATTTATCTTAGTCTTTTTTATTCCTTAAGGCCATCAGTTCATTATACTGTAAAACATGTCCTCTAATCCTCTGTTTTTCTTCCATCTAGTTGTTTCATTCCTTTGTTAATTTAATTATTCAGTGGTAACCAAGGCTGGTACCATGCTGAGAACTGAGAGAACAAGGATCCTTAAAACTTGGTAACCAAGGCTGGTACCATGCTGAGAACTGAGAGAACAAGGATCCTTAAAACTTGGTCCTTGCCTGTAAAGAATATCTAATTTTAGTTTAAAAGACATGTTTCAAAAAGGAGAAGAAGCACTATTTAAATAATGCCAGCAAATCAACAAGTGAGCCAAGTCAGGTATCTGTTACTATCACCTAGTTTCAAATATCCACCAGAAAAACACACACACACAAACACACATTACTTTAAATGTTCCACCATCTTGAATCAAAGAATTTCTGAGAACTGGGAAAACAGCCCACTCCATCATAGCTGCTACTGCTGGGGGAAAAAAAAAGCATCAAAATTGTTTACAAATTCCCTAAGGCATTATATTCTTCCAAAACAGGAAAAGCAGTAAATAACCTTCTAGATAAATATGAACTGCCTGAAAGTGTTATAAAATGCTAAAACTTCTATCTTGAGACTGCAACATTTAACTTTCAAGATAGACAATAGTTGTACCAGAGGAAAATTTTTAAAAAATAATAAATTCTGCATCAAAATGGTAGCTGTGATGGAGAAATATGGAGACTAGTCACTCAACAAACATCTGTTTAGCATTTATCTATAAGTATACAAATACTTATTTAGCATCTATGACAGGCTTTGTGCTAAATTCTGGGCAGAGTAGTGAGCAAGACAGACACAGACTCTTCTCCCTTAGAAACTAACATAAAGGAGAAATCCAACAGAAAAAGAATACATGCATCAATATGTTGAACCAAACATCCATGATTATTTATTAGGCCACTCAGTAGTAATAAAAGTTAATAGCTGTTCATTTAATAAACAAGTAACTACCATGTATCGACTGCAATGCCAATCACAGAAGCAAGCATATAAGTTCTTGCCCTAAGACTTCACAACCTAGGTGCTTATACATATACAAATAATTTTGATATAGTATAAGAAATAATTTAATAAAAAACTGTATATGACTTTCTAAGGAAGTACTTAGGATAAAACAACTTTATTCTACTAGGGAAAGGGAACTCGAGTCAGGTAAGGCTTCACATCAGTAACCTGAGTCTTAAAAAATGAACAGCAGGGGCTTCCCTGGTGGCACAGCGGTTAGGAATCACTGCCTGCCAGTGCAGGGGACACAGGTTCGAGCTCTGGTCCGGGAGGATACCACATGCCGCAGAGGAGCTAGGCCCGTGCGCCACAGCTGCTGAGCTTGCGCTCTGAAGCCCGCGAGCCACAACTGCTGAGCCTGAGTGCCACAAGTACTGAGGCCCGCGTGCCTAGAGCCCGTGCTCTGCAGCGAGAAAGGCCACCCAATAGGAGGCCCGCGCACCGCAAGGAGGAGTAGCTCCCACTCGCCACAGCTAAAAGAAAAGCCCGTGTGCAGCAACGGAGACCCAATGCAGCCAAAAATAAATAAAGTAAATATATTAAAAGAAAAAAAAAAGGACAGCAGTTTGCCAGGCAACGAATTTCAGACAGAAGAGAAAACTACAGTAAGTAAAGTCATAGCACAGGGTACAGTACAGTGAAGGAGATGGAGAATGAGGCTGCATCAGTCAGTCATTTAGGGGTTAGTTCATGAACAGTCCTGTATATCACAATGGCATATTTATACAATTTATATAATTACCATGGGAAGTTTGGACCTTGGTAAATTTATAAAAAGGAACTTGGTAAATTAATTTAAAAAATTATAGTACCATAATTAGCTGTGTAGTATAGAAAAGTAACTGATGGCTGTGTGAAGTGTAAAAGGGCTAAAGGACCAGAAGCAAAGAGACCTGTTTTTAAAGGCTATTATCAATACAATAGGTCAGAGGAGAGAGGCTAGACCAACAGAATAACAGGGAGAAGGGAGAAAGTGGAGTGTTGATGGCATTATTCAAGGTAGTGGATAGGTGAGAATCACCATGCATAGGGAGGGGATATAACGAGCTACATTTTAGATAAGCTGAATTTTGTATTTTTATTTGTAGGACTCACTGGTAGACAACTGAAAATTCTTACTAACTCCATTCTTCTCATTCCTTCCCATTCCAGAATAACATGTACTCATTAAACAATTTCTTTTTAAAGTGCTTACCACATAACAGGCACCTTTATAAATGTTGGAAATACACAGACAGCAAAGTCCCTCTTCAGGGAGCTTACATTTTAGCCTCCTCTTATGATAACAATGATAGGAACACTGTTTTACAGTGAAAGGAACAGTGAGGAAAGAATAGGGCAAGGTTAAAAATATGGATATACAATACATAATCCATGTGATTTCTTCAAAGGTAAGCTTCAAGGTAAATATTTTAAATTCCAATTGCAATTGAAAAATAAAAGTGGTCTCTTTTTTTTGGTAATGAATAAGCACTTGATAATTTACATGTCTGATAGGTTTTGATTTTCATGTATAAGGTTTGCTTACACTGAAACATACATGTGGCTAATTTTCTTATATGTTACATCATCCTAATAATACTAGGAGTTACACTCTTCAGGAAAGTACTGAAAATTGAAAGGCTACCAAGTCATACAAACTGAGTTTTGTTCAAACTGCTTTAAAAATTGTTAATATTCTCCTCTTAACTTTAAAGTTTCTTTTCTACTTGTCCATGAGAAGCAGCTTTGCTGAAGCAAAGTCTGGTCATGACTTGTGATTATTAAACAATTAATTGTAGGATAGTATTTTATTCAAAGTACTATGCAGGTATTTCCTCCTACATTTTTAGCTTTTAATCTCCCAAACAGGCTAATGAACCTGAATTCTTAATCCCTAAAGGAAAGCTTACATGAGACAGTTATTTAACATCTACAACTGCAGATATATATTTCAAAAACTTTAAAATAAATTGCATCTTTTTAAAAAATGGTATGAAAAATGTCTTCTTCAATTCCTTGACAAACATTTGATTGTCTATTTTCAATAAGATTAGCAAATATATCCCATACTTAGGTCATTTGTTCTTTGTTATCCTACACTTTGTCAACTTCCCATCACTTTCAGTACTTCTAAGTTTCCCCAAAGTTATTATTATCAACTCTCTTATGTTCCACCTCATCATTGGTCACTGCCTGGACCAGTGATTCCCTACAGAAGCAGAACACCCTTAGGGACCTTTTGAAAATTTGCAAGGACATTTTTTGGTTGTCACGATAAGTTTGATAGGAAGGAGGGTATTTAGTGGATGAGGACTATGGATCCTAGAAGTCCTAAAATATATAAGACAACACAGGACAACAAACAACTGCCTGCATCCCTCAAGATTTTAAAAGACTCTACTGGACACTGAGTAGGTGAAAAGCCTATCTATGATTATCTTAGTCTAGGACTTTACTACACATAAGATATATCATTTTTGCACCATTTTAGTGAAGACTGAATTTTCCAGAATTGCAGCTATCATGTAAATTGAGGTAAGATTCCACTTTGTTTCATTCAAAATTTTACCAAAAATTGTTCACAACTTGGGAAAAATTAGTTTGTCGATGACGATGGCTCTTATGGTATTTGAACTGCCAATGTAATACAGCTGAAATCAGCCTGCATTTATAGCCATCCCACTCACAATGATTTCTTTGCACTGGTGCAATATGCCAGCAACTGATCAGTTCTTCATTGTGTCTTCTAATGTAATCATGCCTGAGCACTTACATACTTAAAAAGTAGACACGTTATTTTCTAATAAAATACTTATTTTACCTTTATGCTTCAATTAGAGCAGTACACTGATTTTTAAAAATTATGCTTATGGGTATTTTTTATTGCCTATAAATCTTTAGGATATTACAGGAAACTTTAATATTTGTTATAAAAAGGGGGCTCTGGGCTGGACAGGTTTAGAATCACTGGCCTACACTTTAGCCTTCACGTGCCCAGACTACTAAAGATGTCTCCTAACTGATAGCTTGGATTCTATACACTCCCTTTTCCAAAGAAAAGTACCTACAGATGTAAAAAAATCACCAATATTATTTCTATCTTCAAAATACCACAGGGCTCCAATTGCCTTGCAAATCAGTCCAGTACTGAGATTTTTACAACTCTCCATAGAGAGGTGAGTTCTGCCTAACCTAATATCTTATCCAGTTTACATCACGGACTGAACACTCTATTCAGAAAGCCTTATTTCTGGGATCTATCCTCAATATTTTGAAATATTTTGAAATAACCTATAAGGAGAAAGAACCTGAATATATATATATCCGAATCACTCTGCTGTGCACCTGAAACCAACATAACATTGTAAATCAACTATACTTCAATTTAAAAAAAAAAGTTAAATAATTAAAAAAAAGAAAACCTTATTTCTAAGGAGTCAGCAAATCACAGCAGAAAGAGTGTTAGGATTTAGAACCTTAGGCCCACCACTTATTAGGAGAATGATCCTGGATGAGTTACCACTTTCTGAGTCTCCTCGTTTAAGTGACAACTGAAAACGACCTTCTTCACAGGGCTGTGGTATGGAATGAATCAGACATAGCAGGAACTCAAAGAGTTTGCTACTTCAAACTTTTTATCTGTTTTGTTCGTTTACTTCTTCCAAGGATGATACCTGGCTGGTATCCAGCAGTGCTCAAGAAATGTCTGTTGAACAAAAGCATATTGCTTTCTGAAACCTTTCCAGCTCACTAACTCTGTTCCAGAAATTTATCAGTTAAGTAACGATAACTGAGCGCCTACAAATTGAGTGCTTACTTGAAGTAAACACCCAGTCTGCTCTTCGGAAACAAAACCTGCCAGAAAATGACAGGTCAACAATAAAAGATGTCACAAGACTGTGTATGACTAGTCAACGAACAGTATGTACAACAAGTGCTGTGCATCTAAGGGCAAGACATATCACCGTTGGCTGGATCAACACGGAAGGTGGTGTGGAAAAGGGATGAAACAGACTTTCTCCAACTAATCCATTCTTCTCACACGTAGCCTGAGAGAACTTTACAATTGTCCAACAGGTCACTCCTCTGCTTAGAGCTCATCAAAATGCAGGGGACACGGGTTCGAGCCCTGGTCGGGGAAGATCCCACACACCAAGGAGCAACTAAGCCCGTGAGCCACAACTACTGAGCCCGCGTGCCACAACTACTGAAGCCCACGCGCCTAGAGCCCGTGTTCTGCAAGGAGAAGCCCGCGCACCACAACGAAGAGTAGCCCCCCTTGGCGGCAACTAGAGAAAGCCTGTGAGCAGCAACAAAGACCTAACGCGGCCAAAAATAAATAAATAAATTTATTTTTTAAAAAAATAATGTTTATATTGATTTCACGTCAAAATATCACTGTGGACATACTGGATTAAATAAAAATGCATTGTTAAAATTAAATCCACCTATTTTTTTCACTTCTTAAATATGGCTACTGAAAATCTAAAAACACGTATGCGGCTCGCATTGTTTCCACTGGACAGTTTCTTTTCCCAGCTCATTTCAGCCTGAAGAGACCCCCTTACTATGTCTGACTGGGTCCTGTTTACCTGGCCTACCGACTCTGTAGATGATACTACTGGCGCCTGAAACGTTTTTTCCTCTTCACCGAGTCGGCGGCTACTCATTCTTCAGACCTTAGTTTTACAACGATGGTTACAGCGCTTTCTCCTAGAAGCCTCCCCTGGCCTCACCCCCTAGCCCCGAAAGACTGGACTGGGGTCTCCTCCTACATGGTGGGAACACCCACCCTACAGCACTTATCACACTGCATCTGCAATTGCCTGTTCCCTGGTCTGTCTTCCCGACAAGAATGAAAGCTCCTTGAGGGACCAGAGATTCTCCGAACACGCCTACTCGTCAACGCCGGGCGCCGAAGAGCATCAACTCTGAATAAATGAGGGGTGGTACAAAGAGAGTGGATGAACACAGGGACGACCCCGGTTCGGGGGTAAGGGTGTAGAGAGGTGAGACAGGGACTGGGGTGGGGGGGGCGGTGGGGGAGCGCTAGCGGGTAAGCTCGGGCAGCTTGGAGCGGGAGAACGGCAGGAGAGCCGGCAGACTCACCAGTCTCTGGTCAGTGTCGGCGTTCGACAGCTTGGTCGGGGGCGGCGAGCCCTCACCATAGCGCAGGCCCTCGCCGGCGCTGGCGACGCCGCCACGGGCAGCCATGACTCTGCGGCGCGGGGCACTCGGAACGCCCCGCTGCCTACGAGGCGGCCGCAGGGACAAACTAGTTAGGGCGGGTCCCTTCGCGGGTTTTACCTATGCCTCTCCCGCTGCGCTAGTGGAGGGCGGGGCCCCAAGGGATCTCGTTCTCACCCAGGCTCAGACCAACTTGTCCCCTCAAGCCAAAGGTCAGATCCGAGCTGGGGCCCCTAGGGTGTGGAGGAGTTTTTTCTTTGTTTCAGATTTGCAGGCCTAAAGCCAACGTTGGGACTCGTTGGGGCAAAGCGTGATGGGGCCCGCTTTCCTTCCCCTATCCCGACCTGAGAGCCTGGGTTTAAGCCCTGCGATCTGATGTTGGTCTCATCAGATGCCGGACCAGGAGAGACCCGGAGAGTCTAAGTGCAGTGCCCAAGTTCCCTGACGTTCCCTGAGACCCACACCAGACCTTTCTAAACCTGCCCTCCCACACACACCCCGCCCAACCACTGATCATACTTCATAATACCACGGTTCTCCCATCCGTGAGGGCAATAGAAGTGGCAATCTGCTTACTCCACCCCTTCCCGCCATATGACTGACTATATGTAAGATGAAATTACAAAGAAGAAACTTGTAACCTTCCACCCCACAAATGGTTTTGTACTGACTTGGATATAGAAAGACCCACTTTGTTATTCGTTTTTTTATTTTATTTTTCAGATTTATTATTATTAATTTTTAAGTAAAGCCTTTTGGAGCAAAAATTAACCAACAAATGAAGCCAATGTAGTGCTTTCCAACTCCTGTACCAACTTGGCAGCTCTTTTGCCTTTTATACCCATTGCAAAAGCAGCTTACAAATCTTTTCTTTTTTTTTTTTTAATTCCTGATTTAAAAGTTTTGAGGATCTACTAATTTATTGATTTAGTTAATATTATTAGCAAGCCCAAGAAGTTAGGGCCTGGAGGAATTTACAATCCAGTAGGGAAGATAAAACTAATACGAAGTGATTATAATGTATTCCAGAACATGAGACTATATGCATCATACAGCAGTATAAAGAGGAGGGGACTAGGAGGATAGAAGAGATCTGAGTTCTGGTGTATGTTCCTTCATTTTCTAGGCTTGTGTTCCTGAATATACCCATTAACTGCTTCATATCTCTCCTTACCTGTGGAAGGGGAGTAACATTTCTCCAACATTCTGACTCAGGGAAATTGTAAGGTTAAAATGAAAAAAGGAAAAAAAAGAATATGGAAGTAATTTGTACAATACACTTAAGAAGAGAGTTACTACCACAATTTGATTGGTGTTTCTGGGAGGGAGTGGCCATTTTTAACCAGGGTCATCAGAGGAGGGTTGGCGGAGACTGAGCCATTGAGGTGGTCAGTAACAAATGGGTAAGACTTTTTTACATGAAAGAGGAGGAAGACTGGAAATGTTAGCTGGAAACAAACAGACAGAAATGAAAAAGGTGGCGTGTAGAACTGGGTTAAAAAAAAAAACATGCCAAGACTCTTCAGAAAAATGGCCTTATTACATAAATTAACTTTCATTAGACTGATCCACAAGTATCGAGGACGTTGGTGAACTAAGTAAATAAATTGGATTGGAACCCACAGGTCATTCATTCACTCATCCATTCATATATTCGATAAATATGTGTTAAGCATCTGTTAGGTATCAGACACTCCACTCGGCACTGAGTCTACAATGCCAAGTAAATAAATAAGATACAGTAAGTCCCCTACATACAAACCTTCAAGTTATGAACTTTCAAAATGTGAACGTACGTTCGCACGTCCAATCACATAAGTTAGTTCACGTGTCTGGAGTACACTGTCCCATGTGTGCATCCTCTACAAGTGGTTGTGCTTTTATGTACTTTACTGTACAGTACTGTATAGAGTAGAGTAGTGCAGTACCTTTATTTTAAGCGCAGGATGTCCAGAAGCAAGCGTAAAAACAGCGATGTTGTAGCTGGTACTGCTAAGAAGTACAAAGGGATAACAGTGGAAACAAAAGTGAAAATAATTGAGAGAGTGGAGTGAGGCGAAAAGATGGTGGACGTGGTTCATTCTTACAACATGAATCGTTCAACCACCGGCACGATTCTAAAGAACAAGAACAAGACCATGGAATGTGTGAAGTCTGCCATGCCGATGATGTCAACAATAATATAGAAGAAGCGTGGAAAAGTGATGGAGGAATTTCGCGCCAAGCTGGCGGGTAATCCCCGCGTCAGTGTGACACGCTAGCTCGGAAGTGTTTTCTGCCGCTGTCGTGGTTCGTCCACTAAACTGCATGGTCGCTGTGTACATGGGCAGAACATGGGCATCGGCAAGAACAGGGACCTGCCCTGGCCCCTGCTCAGAAGTGAATATAGGTATTTCCAGAGAAAGACCACAACCTCTTCAGTAGAAGGTAAACAGAATTTGGTGATTATGGGTAGGAAAACCTGGTTCGCCATTCATTCCAGAGAAGAACCGACCTTTAAGGGACAGAATTAATATAGTTCTCATTAGGGAACTCAAGGAACCTCCACAGGGAGCTCATTTTCTTGCCAAAAGTCTGGATGATGCCTTAAAACTTATTGAACAACCAGAATTAACAAATAAAGTGGACATGGTTTGGATAGTGGCGGGCAGTTCTGTTTATAAGGAAGCCACGAACAAGCCAGGCCATCTTAGACTATTCGTGACAAGGATCATGCGGGAATTTGAAAGTGACACATCTTTTCCAAAAATTGATTTGAAAATATGTAAACTTACCCCAGAATATCCAGGTGTTCTTTCTGATGTCCAGGAGGAGAAAGGCATTAAGTACAAATTTGAAGTATATGAAAAGAACGATTAATGTGAAAGTGTTTTCTGATCTATTTTAAGCCTCCTCCTACCCCCCCCAAAAAATTATGTATTTTTTGTTATAGAGACTTTTGTTGATTTTAGATCCATGGATAATTATTTCTAAGCAAAGTATTTCTATTCCCCATTAATCTTAACTAGACTCTATCAGATACCATTTGTGAAACATTTCTTGCTGTAACTGCCTGAATACCCATCAGGAGTCAAGAATAGGTGACCAGCACCTGCCTAGGGCAGAATATCTACCAAGACAGCCCAAAGTGGGAGACTCCCCTGGTAGCATGAGTTGAAACAACCAGAGCCCATAGAGCTAGGAGCTAGGCAGACGGGTCCAAAGGTCAGAAATGGATTATAAACAGAAGAGCTAGCATTCAATTATTAAAATTAGATCAAAAGAGGGACTGTGAATTACTTTATATCACACTTCTGAAAAAAATTCTGTTCACTCAGACCAGGAGTCAATAAGTTGAAAACTTCAGGATATAGCAGCTCATGCAGCTCAATATCAAAAAAACAAACAACCCAATCCAAAAATGGGCAGAAGACCTAAAGAGACATTTCTCCAAAGAAGATATACAGATTGCCAACAAACACATGAAAGGATGCTCAACATCACTAATCATTAGAGAAATGCAAATAAAAATACAATGAAGTATCACCTCACACCAGTCAGAATGGCCATCATCAAAAAATCTACAAACAATAAATGCTGGAGAGGGTGTGGAGAAAAGGGAGCCCTCTTGCACTGTTGGTGGGAATGTAAATTGATACAGCCACTATGGAGAACAGTATGGAAGTTCCTTAAAAAACTAGAAATAGAGCTACCATACGACCCAGCAATCCCACTACTGGGCATATACCCTGAGAAAACCATAATTCAAAGAGTCATGTACCACAGTGTTCATTGCAGCTCTATTTACAATAGCCAGGACATGGAAGCAATCTAAGTGTCCATCAACAAATGAGTGGATAAAGAAGATGTGGCACATATATACAATGGAATATTACTCAGCTATAAAAGGAAACGAAATTGAGATATTTGTAGTGAGGTGGATGGACCTACAAACTGTCATACAGAGTGAAGTAAGTCAGAAAGAGAAAAACAAATACCATATGCTAACACATATATATGGAATCTAAAATTTAAAAAAATGGTTCTGAAGAACCTAGGGGCAGGACAGGAATAAAGACGCAGCTGTAGAGAAGGGACTTGAGGACACAGGGAGGGGGAAGGGTAAGCTGGGATGAAGTGAGAGAGTGGCATGGACTTATATACACTACCAAATGTAAAATAAATAGCTAGTGGGAAGAAACAGCATAGCACAGGGAGATCAGCTCGGTGCTTTGCGACCACCTAAAGGGGTGGGATAGAGAGGGTGGGAGGGAGACACAAGAGGGAGGAGATATGGGGCTATATGTATAGCTGATTCACTTTGTTATAAAGCAGAAACTAACACACCATTGTAAAGCAATTATACTCCAATAAAGATATTAATAAATAAATAAAGGGGGGGCGAAACTCCAGGATATTCCACAGGGATAGTAAAAAGGCAGGTACGAGACTACCATTTCGGTGGTTAAAGGAGAAGGTCTGAGACCTTAAAAAACTTTGTTTCTGATCTTCAGTGAGATTGCATGGGATGTTACAATGATAGAACAAGAATTGGCTGCTCTTTCCAAAAAAGAATACTCTATTATCAAGTGTAATGGCTAAAATTAAAAATTCAGAGGTAATAAATTGAGAATGAATATTGCTAGAAACCAAAGTTAGTAAGTTACAAACTAAACTTCACAGAATTAAAAAATGAAAATTAAAACATGTTTTACCCATCACGTTAGCAAAGATTTAGATTAAGTATCCAAAAAAAAAAAAAATAGCATTTTCTGCCTTATAAATTGGTACAACCTTTTTAGAGTGTAAGTTAGCAACATGAATTAAAATTCAAAATCTTCTGGGTTTGGACACAGAACTTCCACTTCTAGAAATTAATCCTGTACAAAGAAATGGACCCAAGAGTATTTGTTGCAACTTTTTTCTTCAAACTTGGAAACAGCCCAAATGTTGATTAATAAGAAATAACTAACCAATATGTCTATAAAATGTAACATCTGCAGCAGTTCAAAAGAATGAAGTACTGACAGAAAAATGCCAAAAACTGCTAAGTAAAGGAAACAAATTGTGTGTAATACTCAAAAATGTTTAATAAATGTTCATGTGGGGGAAAAAAAAAGAGATGGAGAAACTTCTCAGTGTGTGGATGCAAGATCAGCATCAACATCGAGTCCCGCTCAGCTTAATGCTGATTCAAGGGAAAGCTAAAAGCCTTTCTGAGGACTTGAAGAAGAAACACAGCAAAGAATCAGAGGGCACATCTTTTAATGTCAGCCGTGGCTGCTTTCATCAGTTCAGGGCTGGAGCCAAGCTTCACAACGTAAAAGTAAGTGGCGAGGCAGTGAATGCAGATTCCGTAGCTGCCAGGGAATTTCCTGAATTGCTTTGAGAAATTATTGATGAAGGTGCGTATTGACCCGAGCAGGTTTTTAATGTGGATGAGACAGGACTGTACTGGAAGAGGATGCCAGACCAAGGTTACATCAGTAAGGAGGAAAAGTTGATGTCAGGCTAGAAAGCAGCAAAGGATAGGCTAACTCTGTTGTTTGGTGGAAATGCTTCCGGTGATATGAAACTGAAGTGTCCCTTAGTTTATCATTCAGAGAACCCAAGAGCCCTTAAAACATAACCAAGGGCTCTTTTCCTGTTGTGTGGAAAAGTAACCCCAAAGCCTGGGTTACCCAAGCCATTTTCCAGGACGGGTTTTTCCACCACTTTATCCCGGAGGTAGAGAAATATTGCTTGGAGACAGACATCCCATTCAACATTCTTTTACTGCTCGACAGTGCTCCGGGCCACTCCCCATACATGGACGACTTTCATCCCAACGTCAAAGTAGTGTATCTTCCACCGAATACCATGTCACTCACCCAACCTATGGACCAGGGAGTTACAGCGACTTCCAAGAAATATTATTTACGTTACACTTTTCGTCAGGCAGTAAAGGCAAGTGACGAATCAGGAACAACCTTGTGACAATTTTGGAAGGACTATAACATCTACAAGGCTATACAATCATTGACTTTGCTTGGCGTGAGGTTACGGCCGTCACCATGAATGGGGTTTGGAAGAACCTTTGCCCGTAATTTGTTCATGATTTTTGTGGATTTGAGACGGTGGATGAAGAATCCAAAGAGGTCTTCAGCCACTTAGTGACCCTCAGCGAGAAGCCGTAGCTAGATCTGCAAGAGGACGACTTCATTGAACTCCTTGCTGTGCAACACGAGGGGCTTACTAATGAAGACCTGATGAGATTGGAGGGCCAGAGAAAGGACAAAGAGAGACAAGAGGAAGAAGTAACTGAAGAGCCGAAGAGATTCATGACACAGGAAATGGCAAGGGGATTTTCTTTATTTGAGGAGGCACTGGTTTTGAGGCACAGGACCCGAACGTAGAACGGTACACAAAGGTTGCAGCAGCCATTCAGAATGCAATCCAGTGCTACCATGTCATCTATGACGAGAATAAAAGAGCGACTTCCCAGACATCACTGGGTCGTTTTTTTCAGAAGGGTGGAATTGAATCCAGCAAGGAACCAGACCTGTGCCATCAACGTCAGGCGTGAGTGAAATTGCAGCTTGCCCTCCATCTCCTGTTGCTGAAGGTCCTTCAGCTCCGCCATCTCACACCACCTCTCCCTCCGCCAGTCAGTAACTCTTCTTGCCTGTTCACTCGATGCCAGCCCCTGTGTGCCGGCTGTTGTACTGGACTGCTGTACTTTCAAGGTAGTGTACTCTAAGATTAAAAATGTTTTATTTTTTGTGTTTGTTTTTTATGTATGATTTGTGTGAAAAGTATTATAAACCTATTACAGTACAGTACTATATAGTGGGTTGTGTTAGTTGGGTACCTAGGCTAATTTCGTGGGACTTACGAACGCACTCGCGGAAGGGAACTCCTTTTTATGTAAAGGATTTACTGTATCTGATTTCTTGGAGTTCACAGACTCCACTTCACAAGAGGGTTATGGTGTCCCCTAGTGGCTGGGCCCTTGCAGTCAAAGTTTTCCAGCCTGGAGCAAAGGAGCAATTAAAGCAAGACTCAGGTCAAATGCAGCTCCTCTTATGGCAGCTGCTGCCTCTGCTCAGGAACTGGAGGGAAGCTTCCAGAGTGGAAGTCAGGAAAAGAGGAGAAAGGAGAACCTGGCAGGGGAGAGGATAACAAGATAGAAGGGAGTTGGGCTCAGCAGGGTTGTAGCTCGCACTCCACCTACTGAGAGCAGATTGCTGGTTGCTTGCAGGTTTGCCCCAGTTCCACTGCTGCTTTGGGTATCTCCTCCTACAGCAGTAGCCACCTTTAAAGAAAAATCTTCCACAAAGACTACTCAGTTGTCAGACTTTGGTTCTTTGCTAAGGTTACCCTCACCAGGAAAAAAAAAAGGGACGGAAACAGAACAATTAAGTCCTCTCTCTCCCCAGAAGGATCTCTTCCTGATTTAGCTAAATTTACTTCTCTGGCTTCCCTGAGAATGAAGAGGAATGCTTCTTGTGAAACCCAAAGGGGAATCCACATGAAATTTTCATTGGCCTATTTTTATTAGTTAAATCACTTCAGAGACAGGTAACACTACATTCAATAGACTTTTTAAAAGAAAAGCAGGTATTGGTAATACATCTTAGATATATCTCAATTAAAAAAAGGTTTTAAACATTTGTTTTCTTAAAAAGACTTTTGGCAAAAAATAAATAAACTGACCTCTGTGTGACTCAGTTTCTCGTCAGTAAAGTAGGGCATAATAATAGCACCTCCTGCGTGAGGATTACATGAATTGACTTTTGTAAAGCTCTTAGAACATATCTACAACTTACTCTATATACCGAGTAAGTTCTATAAAGTGTTAGTTACTCTTTTCCTTATATTACCTCTTTCACCTGCTTGTTTCCTTGTATATTTTCTTCTTGCTTCTCAGCCCCAACTGTTGTGTTTGATCCCCAAGTGGTTGTCTTGTCTTTGAAATGATAAAATCTGATTAGACATTACAATGTGATAAAGTATAAGTGTTGGGGGCAGAAGGAGTTGTGTTTACAGAAATGAAATTAAATGCTTTGGAAAGACTCGACAAAAGCAAGTTAGAAAAAAAAAAAAGCCGTCAAATGGCAGGTGTAAGAGACTCATAAAAACTGAGCATGATTCTACACTCAGTTTGTTTTTAAAATGTCTTGTTCCCGCTTTATTTTAACAAACCCAAATTAGTAGTCACTGAGGATAGATCACCAGTGTAGAAGAAATTGGAGGCAGAACTGAATCAGAAGGCCCACACCCAAGTAAAAGACTTTGGCCCTGCAGGTAAACACAGAGTACACGAATAGATATAGTGTATGTCTGTTCTTCTATTTAAATAATAGCACTTCCTGCGTGAGGATTACATGAATTGACTTTTGTAAAGCTCTTAGGACAATGCCAGATACATAGTAAGTTCTAGAAAAGACCCAGGCAGGAGTCGGAGAAGCGAGTGCTCAAGCTGGCCACGGAAGGGTGAATACAAGTTTGCTGGATTGATAAGAATGAGGCAGGCTCGGGGGTGAGGAGGGGGTTGGGTTGGGGGGTCGGGAACGAGGTAGAGAAGGCATTGTATATGAATAGTACAGCAAGTCATCCAGTTTGGCTAACCTTAAAGTACAAAGACAATGAAGATGGATAAGGGTAGACAGATAACCCAAGGCCAGATATGGTGATATGGCGCAGCTTTATTTACTAAGAAAAGGCATTTAGAGTTTATCTCATAGGTCAAGGCCAGACATCAAAAAATGTCAAATGTGGGCTTCCCTGGTGGCGCAGTGGTTGAGAGTCCGCCTGCCGATGCAGGGGACACGGGTTTGTGCCCCGGTCCGGGAGGATCCCACATACCGCGGAGCGGCTGGTCCCGTGAGCCATGGCCGCTGAGCCTGCGCGTCCCAAGCCTGTGCTTCGCAACGGGAGAGGCCACAACAGTGAGCCCCCCCCGTACAGCACAAAAAAAAAAAAAAAAAAAAAAAATGTCAAATGTGGTAGTGACGTGATCAGATCTACATGCTAGGAAGATCATTCTGGTAGCGACGATGTGGGATGGATGTGCCAAAACTAGAAAAGGGGAGATCAACAAGGGAGTTATTGCAATAGCCTGAGTATGAGATGTTGAGGCCTAAACTAGGGCAGTGGCAGGGACATGCAAGGTGTGTAGTAACCTTTAGTGGTTTCCTCCCCACACTCAATCCCTCTTGGCCCCATCCAACAAGGACCCAAGGACTGACTGTTCCTTACTCTCAGGGTGGGCCCACCACTCTGGCCATGGTGTTTGTTTCATGGATGGGCACATAGCCCTTCTGGGATATTGGGAGTATAGGAGAAGTTTGCTGTGTGCTTCAGGGAAAGCAGTTTCTTTCTATTCAGGTGGACATGAACAGAGAAGCATGAAGCCCTAATTGTGGTTGACAATCGTTTGACAGCCATGAGCTAGGGTGACCTTGTAATTTATCATCCCAAACTAGATCACATTTGAATGAAAGATAGTGCTATAAATAGTTGTGTTAGGACAATAGATGTAACTGGGAGTGTCCTGGCCAACCAGGACACATAATGCCGCAACTGAAACTGTGCACCTCAGATTGGGACTTGAACCCATGCGGCTGGGACTCGAACCCGGCCAAAACCCAGTCTTCCAGCTGAGATCACACACCTGGTTTTAGGACTTAATGAAGCTCAGGTTCTTGATGTCTCATCGCAGAAAGAATTCAGTGAGACACAAAGTGATCGGTAAGAAGTGGATTTATTTAGAGAGAAACACACTCCGCAGAATGTGGGCCATCTCAGAAGGTGAGAAAGGCACCAGGATATGGGGTTGTTAGTTTTTATGGGGTGGGTAATTTCACAGGCTAATGAGTGGCAGGATTATTCCAGCTATTTTAGGAAGGGGCGGGATTTCCAGGAATTGGGCCACTGCCCACTTTTTGATCTTTATGGTGGGTCTTGGAACTGTCATGGCTCCTGTGGGTGTGTCATTTAGCTTGCTGATGTGAGGCTCAAGGTCTAGTGGAAGTTGTCTGCCATCTTGGATCCATTTGGTTCTAATCAGTTTAAGTCATGTCCTCAGGCTGTGTCATTCTCTCAAAGGTTGTGCCCTGCCTCCTTCCCTCCTGTCTCAGGACCATTAGAAGACATGGCCTGAGGAGGCAGCAAACACCCCTGAAAGCTACAAGGAGGTCAAAAAGACACTGAGTCCTTAATCAAACTTCATTTGAAGTTTACCCCATCTCTGAAATTTTTAGTTATGAAGTAAAAATTCCCTTTATTTTCATTTCTCTTTAATTTTGTTTTTTGAAGTGTAAGCATTTAAAAAGTAGAAAGAATAGTATAACGAGACCTCATAGCCCCTAAATCCAGATTCAACAATTGTCAAGATTCTCCCACAATACTCTCTCTAGGGACTTCCCTGGCGGTCCAGTAGTTGGGATTCTGTGCTTCCATTGCCAAGGGCATGGGCTTGATCCCTGGTCAGGGAACTAAGATCCCACACACACACACAAAAAGTACTCTATTTTCCTTTCTTGGATGAAGTATTTTAAAGCAAATGAAGATACCATTTCATTTCACCCTGAATATTTCAGTATATTTCCTGCTAAACATGGACGTTTTCTAACATATCACACCATTGAGACATCTAATAAAAATTGATAACTTTTTTTGTCATCTAATATCCAGTTATATCCAAATTTCTCTCGTCGTTATGAAAAATGTGTAAATAGCTGATTTGTTCACGTCAGGATCCAAACGAAGTCGGCACACCACAGTTGATTTTTATGTCACATTCGTCTCATTTAGTCACAAAAATTCCCTTCCCCACATTTTTTCATGCCACTTGCTGCCAAACCCAACTACGTGTGCCCGATGCACGGCGAGGACAAAGAAACCAGAACATTGGAGTTTGGAGCAGAGAAAGGTTTATTACAGGGGCCAAGCAAGGAAAACAGGTGTCTTATACTCAAAAACTCTGAACTCCCCAATAGTTTTGGGGGAAGAGTTTTTATAGGCAAGATTTGGGGGGTGGGCTGCAGGGTGTGTGACTTTCTTCTGATTGGTTGGTGGTGAGGTAACAGGGTGGTGTTCCAGGAATAATTCTCCACGTGGGTGGGGGCCTTAATTCCTGAAGAAGAGCTCAAAGACGTTGTTCTGCGTATCTCTTGAGGAGGAACAAGGACTCTACCTTATCACTGCACTATCCTTTGACTGCTTTTCCCTTGTTTCTGTATTCCCTTGTTACCAAAACAAATTTGTATCTGCTGGCCAGTCTACTGTACTGACACCGGGCTGTGGTGAAGGCAAGTACTGGTGTTTATTGTAAGGCACCAGGCAAGGAGCATGGGGCAGCAAATGCTCAAATAACCTGAACTCCCCAATGGGAGGGAGAAGAGCTAGAAGTCAGGAGAGAATGGGGCTATGGAAACCAAGAAAATTTCAAAAGGGATGAAATAGTGAGAAATGCCAGATACCTACAGGTAAGGAAAAAAGGTTCCCATTGAATGTGGCAAGTAGGTGGTTGCTGGTGGAATCTCATCCAGACTAGATAGTCATCACCACCCACACCACATTCTAGAATATTCTAAAGAATATCCTTTTTAAAAAAGTATAAAAAGAGCAGTAAATCCTATTTCTCTGTGTATTGATTTCAGACAATTTATATAGCAGGAAGAGAAGGGAAAACTAGCTAACTTGGATTTTATCATCGATCAAATGATTAGGTTTTTAAAATGACTGTGACTCTGTGATCACCTGGGTATTTTCTTAAATGTTCAT
The DNA here is from genome assembly GCF_005190385.1 of Monodon monoceros. Classification (NCBI taxonomy): domain Eukaryota; kingdom Metazoa; phylum Chordata; class Mammalia; order Artiodactyla; family Monodontidae; genus Monodon; species Monodon monoceros. The sequence goes on along the minus strand of NW_021703785.1, from coordinate 51,856,206 downwards.
CCTTCAAAACTTAAGTAGGATGACAATGAACTGCTCTGCCTTCTCCTTAATGATATTCACTGAGCTACCGATAACAAGAAAATACAGCTGAAGAGTGATTTCAGCACTGTATTTCTAATCTTACAGGAGATTTTAAAAACAAAGAAGTGAGTCTAAAGGGAATCACTAGGGGATAAGCCAAACAAAAACGTGTTTTCATTTTTTAACTTCAACATGTATTTTCAGTTGACTGACTTCAATAGCGGGAAAGCTGGGTTTAGCCTATGTCAAAGGCAGAAAGGTAAGTGCCCTTCATGGAGGTGTCCACTGTCTCATCGTGGAAAAGCGGTATCAGCATCATGTAGATTTGTCTACAATGGTCCCCCAGAGCAGTATCTGCAGCTCAGGTGCCAGCTAGAGATAATCCCATGAAAGAAAACCTGGCACCAGTCCCCATATGTTATTTTCTGGATCCAATTTACATTTTGTGCTTTTGTCTAGCGGAGCCAAGACAGCATAAACAATGCCAAACCCGGTATTCTGATTATTTTCAGGCTGATTGAATCTGGCACATGACATGGTTTTATCTAATTAACCAACATGTGGTACAGAACAAAACAAATTTGAAATGGAAAGCTCTTTCTGCCTTTATTGAGAGACTGAGGTGAATATATTATTATTTTGTCCTTGTCTCTCAGCCAAAATTATAGTTGAGAAAGGAGGCCTTTTTCTACTAGATAGCAAAACAAGTTCTGTGTATTACTTATCTATTATAATGAAAATTTATTGTGTTTTACATTTTCCCAAATCCAGCCCTTCCCATGTCCCTCTTGGTCCCCAAAGGAGGAGAAATGTGTGGAAGATATGCTCCTAATGGTGGTATGATAAGAGATATATTTGGTCTTTATTCCTGGTTCCTGGCACAAAGCTCGTAAAACCCTTGGAATTTCCAGCAAGGAGTGCCTTCTGTTATTCCTAAGGAGCTCCTTAAGAGTACCTCTGAGTTTAAGCTAAGGAGGTGATTTAGGGTGGGGTCCCTGGGTAGCCTTAGGATGGGGATAGTCAAAGGGATCCGAAGTTTGAAATGTTCAGCCCCACCCCGCAAACTCTAGGAAGGAGAAGAGGGTGGCCTGCAGATTAAGCTCCATAAAACCTCCTAAGAGAGGACATTTGAGTTTCCACGTTGGTGAACTCATCCACGTGCCTGGAGGGTGGTGCCCCCCCCCCCCCAGTTCCAAGGGAACAGTGTAAGGCCAACTGGCCCGAGGCAGGGGAACACAATCAGATTCACAGGTTGCATCAGACCGAAATTCTCCGGACCACCCAGTTCCAGAAACTGCCCTGGAGACATTCCGGACCACCCAGTTCCAGGAATTGACCTGGGGACTTTGAACCCAGCCCAGCCTTCCCGCCTTTCGAGGGGCGGGACCAACGGTCCCCCAGGATACCTGAAAAGACCACCAAATAAGGAATACCCTGCGCCCTCCCAGATTCACCACACCCCTTTCCCTTCTTCCCCAATAAAATTTTGCCCAACCCTCGCCCGGGTGCGACTTCTCTGGCCCCTTTCTCTCGGACCAGTGAACCTCGCCCGGGAGCGCTCCCTAATAAAGCTCACTTGAAGCTTTCCTCTGTTTCGCGGTGCCGTTTGTTAAGATCCGACCTTACAAACAGAAGCTCCTACACTGGAGACTCTTCCAGAACTTACCCTATTGAAGCTGAACAGTATCCTGTGGGGCTCCTGGGCACAAAAGCCTTTCTGTGTCCCCCATTTCTTGATAACAGGAAATAAGCTTCATTCCGCCGTAATGAACTTTCCTGAGTTACAAACTGACAGGTTCAAACAGTTGCTAATTAAAGGGGGGGCGGCGCAGTGGTTGAGAGTCCGCCTGCCGATGCAGCGGACATGGGTTCGTGCCCCGGTCCGGGAAGATCCCACATGCCGCGGAGCGGCTGGGCCCGTGAGCCATGGCCGCTGAGCCTGCGCGTCCGGAGCCTGTGCTCCGCAACGGGAGAGGCCACAACAGGGAGAGGCCCGCGTACCGCCAAAAAAAAAAAAAAAAAAAAGGGAGGGGATGCAGAGACCAGGGACAAACAGCCAAGAAACAATAGTGCAGCCTTGGGGCAGGGGCCTAGTTTCCACTCAAGAGATACATATAATGATATCTTTGAGCTGTTTTGCAGATACTGAAACCCCCTCCAGGTGGGAGAAGTTAACTATATGCTGCCCACAGGCACGCAGACCCCAGGCTGGTTGGAACCAGAAGGCTGATGTACTGATTCTCACTTACCTCACCACCAACCCATCAGAAGAATGTCCACGTGCTGATCACACCCTCTTTGAACCATTACTATAAACTCCTCACTCCCTCTCCAGGTCGGGACACACAGTTTTGAGGGCATTAGCCCACTGTGGCTCCCTTTGCCTGGCAAAGCAATAAAGCTGTTCTTTTCTACTTCACCCAAAACTCTGTCTCCGAGATTTAAATCAGTGTTGGGGTACAGAGGCCGGATTTGGCTTCATTATCACCTCTTCATCTGGCTGTTCGTCTGTATCAGTTGTAATATCCTTTATAATAAACTGGTTAACATAAGTGTTTCTCTGAGTTCTGTGAGTCTGTCTAGCAAATAAATCAAACCCATAGAGAGGGTTGTGGGAACCCCCAATTTATAGCCAGTCAGTCAGAAGCAAAGGTCACCTGAACTTGCGTCCGGGGGCTGTCGGTACAGTCTTGCGGGACTAAGCCCTTAACCTGTGAGATCTCACCCTATCACCAGGTAGTGTAAGAATTGAATTTAACTGTAGGATACCTAGCTGGTGTCATGGAATTTTTTGGTGTGGGGAAACCCTTCTCTCTCTCTCTCTCTCTCAAACACACACACACACACACACAATTGGTGGCCGGAAGTGTCGGAAGTGATGTATTCTGTGTGAACAAAGATAAACAACAGTGTTGCTCACCACCCAGTTCTACAACGGTTAAGTAGAGGGACAGTGCACTCAGAGAGGAAATTAAGACAAGATGAGGCACTCTGCTTTGGACAAGCAGGCACCTTAGATAGTTAGATGCATATCACAAGAAGAATTTTAATGACCTCAGACTCTTACATCTTCCCATATACAGAAAAGCATTAAAATCGTTAACTTGAGTTAGCTGTTCTTTGTGATTAGCAGTTATCTTTTACCAAGATGTATGTTTGATTGCATGTATTTCCTAGCCAAAAAATCATGTATAAACTGGCTTTGAAAAGGAGCAGGACCCTGTGGTCCTTCCCTCCAATGTCCTCTGCCTGCCTTTGTCTGTGGAAAAACTGTAGCCAAAGAATAAGTTTAATCAGGGAAATGAGAAACTGCAGAAACAAAGGAAAACAGTCCAACAAGACTAAATAATAATAGTTTAGTCATTAAGCATAGTCAAAGACGTTTAGTTCCTCTTCATGGGTTATAGGTAACATTCTGAGCCCTATCCTGTGAGCCGTCTTATAGATACCGAAACCCCCATCAGGTGAAAGAAGTTAACTACATGATGACCAGACTGTAGCCATGACATAAGCTGCCACAATTCCAAGAATTGGCCTCAAGGAAATGGGCACAAACCGACCCTGGAACTGAAGGTTAACTGTACTTAGAACAATCAAGATGATGCTGGTTGGACCACCGCATGACCAACATCAAGGTGACTGTCAGAGCTGGCTGTGCTGTTTCTGCATGGAGCCCCCTCCTCCCGTCTATAAAAGCTCTTGCATGCTGATTATTGGGGTGGGGTGGGGGAATTGACCTTTGGACAGGAGTCCATCCCCCCTCCCCTCCCCCACCCCCATTGCCGGCATCTGAAATAAAACAAATTTTCCTTTTCACAAACCTTGCCCCTTTATTGGCTTTTGAGGGGTGAGCAGCCAGACCCACTTTTGGTTACAGCTTCTCTACCTCTTTGGAGGAGTTTCCTCAACGCTAACAGTGGCTGTCTCTTGGCTATAGTCTTCCGCAGGACGCTGAATAAAACTTGATGAAATAAAATTCATATTTTATGCAAGACAAGAACATTTTAAACCTAAAAGTTGTGCCTTTTCCATCCCCTTTCATGTGTATTGTGTAACTGCATTAACTAAACCTCCTCAGGAGATAACATTCCTTCTTAATCTTGTAAAGGGCCATGATGACCCCATGACCCACTACTCACTTTGTAGTGTAGATCTGAATTGTGTGAACTGTTAATAATACCTCATTTAACCCTTTGTCTCAAAAACTTGTATAACTGTGTTTTGAGCTCTAACTGGGGGTGGGGTGGAGTCCTCAGAGCTTTCTGAAAGACTTTGTCTCCCGGGTTGTCACAAATAAAATTTTCCATTTTCTTCCTTATGTCAACTATTGATTAATTTTTTGTTGACAAACTCACATCTCTTATGTTGTATGTCTTTAGGTCAACAACCGTGTGAGTGGCAAAGGAGAAACAGGACTGTGTTTTTCCTTTTACTAATAAGCACATGAGCTTGTAGGGGAGCAGAATTTGCCACCCCAAAATATGTCTGTCTCTTTGACATATTAAATATTTTAAGCTGGTCATTTTCTAAGGGTAGACATGGGAAAAACTCTGAAAACCAAGTAGGTGGTACCATTTTGTGAGAGATATTTACATTTGTAAGAGAAATCTCCATTTGAAAGGGTGTCTCCCTCCATACCAGGAAGAGAAAGATGCTCAAATCTCTAGGAGGTCTTATTAGTGGGGAAGGAAATGACTTAAACCTGCATCAAAATCACCCTTGTTTACTGTGCTTTTCCTGGTAACCTCCCACAACTGACTATCCCCACTCTCTACGTGTTCTTTTTTAATAAAATTATTTATTTATTTATTTTTGGCTGCGTTGGGTCTTTGTTGCTGCGCACAGCTTTCTCTGGTTGCGTCGAGCAGGGGCTACTCTTTGTTGCAGTGTGCGGGCTTCTCATTGCAGTGGCTTCTCTTGTTGTGGAGCATGGGCTCTAGGTGCGTGGGCTTCAGTAGTTGCAGCACGCGGCTCAGTAGTTCTGGCTTGCGGGCTCTAGAGCGTAGGCTCAGTAGTTGTGGCGCACAGGCTTAGTTGCTCTGTGGCATGTGGGATCTTCCCGGACCAGAGCTCGAACCTGTGTCCCCTGCATTGGCAGGAGGATTCTTAACCACTGCGCCACCAGGGAAGTCCTACATTTTCTTTTGTCTTTAGCTGAGGATGATATTTAAGGTGAGGACTTCGGTCACTTTGACAAGTTATTCAGCTTTCTTTAGCCTCTCCTATGTGTACATGTTATTAAGCTTTGTTTTATTTTCTCCTGTTAACCTCTTTCATGTCAACTTAATTCTTAGACCAGCTAGAAGAACCTAGAAGGGTAGAAGAAAATTTCTTCCTCCCTAACAGGCTGTTTGTTAAAAAAAAACCCTCAAAACTGGTTAAGAGAGTCTATCGTATTTTGAAGAAGAATGTTAAGCAAAGTATAAGTTCAGCTATCAATTTAGGGCTGTAATTCTTCCATCCTTACTATATCATAAATGGTGGTCGGAAAGCAGGTGTAAGCAGATAGGGTAAGGGGTCCCTGGAGAAAGAGAACCAAGCATGGCTTTCTTGACAGAAGAGAAGTCATTTTGGCCTAAGCCCTTTTGTGAGATCTAAGCCTGGCCACAATGCTTGCCTTTGAGTTGGTCTCAGTAACTAATGATCTTAAGGGAAGTGAGGGCAAGCAGGAAAGGAAAAGTAGTCAAGAAACAACATTTCAGTGATATAACAGAGCCCTAGGATATACACAACAATCTGATGTCTTTGAGTTCTGCAGGAACTAAGGCCCCTGACCCAGGTGGAGGATGGAATGATAATGTTGACCCTCATGACTTCAATCAACTAAAGCTTGGATTCTGTCGACCTTTGCCCAATTCTATGCTGAATTCCTCACCACCCAAGTCCCTTCATGAATACATGTGCCCTTAGCTTAAAATATCCCCAATTTTTCTGTTTGGGGAGACACTGCTTTGGGAAAGATCCCCGGTGTTTTCTTTACTTGCTACAATTAATGATAAATCCTTCCTTCTCCTGCTTTTTGCCTTGGTTGTGTCTTTTGGCTCGACATCCACCAAGAGGTAATCCCAGTTTTTTGGGTAATGCAGGCATTGCATTTATATTCATCTAGAATTGTTTCAGAATGTCTCACACAATGGTGAGTACAGTGGTACTCAGTTAAGTGTTGTTTCCTGTTGACGGCAGCAATAACACCGTTAGAGCAGGAAGTGGTACATAGCCACAGTTTTTTAAGAGAGAAGAACTAGTCTCTAAAATGATGCTAAAAAAATAAAATGTATTTAAACATAACTTTTCTAGACTGGGGGGAGCCATAGTCTGGGGGTAACTTGGTTGGCATAGCCATGATGGATGGTGAGGTCTGGGTTTAGTGTGTGTGATGGGGTCAGGGGTGATGGGAACTCAACCAATGCAACCCCTGAGTGCTGTGAGGCTGAGGAGATGACCCACATGGTGAAGAGTTTGGTTATATGGAGTAGATTGAGCAAATAAGTAAATGTCTCAAAGATAAGGGAAATCAGGTTATTAATTTTTGAAGGTACAGATCTGAGAAAGGGAAGATTTAAAAAATCCTGTGGTATTTGATTGGAATTAGTGTAAACTCATAGTTTTACATTTATATCAATGTCTAACTGTGTTAGTTTCCTATTGCTGCTGTAACAAATTACCTCAAACTTAGTGTCCTAAAACAACATCTATTTATCAGCTCATAGTTCTGTAGGTCAGAAATCCAAGAGGGCTTGGCTGGGTTCTATGCTCAGGGTATCACGAGACCAAAATCTAGGTGTCATCAGGCTGGGCTCTTATCTACGCTCTGGGAAAAAGATCTGCTTCATTCGCGTCGTTGGTAGAATTTAGTTGCTTGTAGTTGTAGGACTGAGGTCCCTGTTTTCTTTCTGGCTGTCAGCCAGAACCATCCTCAGCTACTTGAGGTCACCTGCATTCTTCAACATGTTTTACCACCATGTTCAAGCCAGCAACAGTATGTTCAAACCTCTTGTGCTTCAAATCTCTGACTTCCCTTATTCCATCTGGAGAAAATCTCCTCTTCTAAAGGACTCACCTGAATAGGCCAGGCTTACCTGAATAATCATAAGGTCAAATGATATAAGACTATAATTATATCTGTAAAATCCCTTCACAGCAGTACCTACATTAATGTTTGGTTGAATAAATGAGAGACAAGAATCTTAGGGAGGCTACCCCAGAATTCTGTCTACTATACTGTTAAAAAAAATGATTAAAGAAGACAATTTAGATCATATGAACAAACTTTATTTAACACTTCATGAAGTGGACAGTCTCTGTTTGGAGAACTGCAAAATGGGGTGGGAGCCAGGAAGCTTCTGTAGAATAAAGAGCAAGGAAGAGAAAAATAGAAAATATCTGGCTGGCTGGGGCCACAGAGTCAATCTTGCTTGGGGTGAGAAGGAACAAAGTAATAAGTATAGAGCCCAGAGTTGGCTTGGAGTGTGGGGATTGGCAACTGGATATACTGCATTTCTGGTCAAGCAGAGCATTTACAGGGACATGAAAGTTATCTAAGTTTTGGTTTGCTGACATGGCACCCCGGACAGCTCTGTCTGGGTCTAGAAAATTATTGCAACAATACTATCTATTTATCAATGGGTCAATAAACATCTATATCAATAGATATAAAAATAGAGATATGTGATATGTATATTTCCTATTTATGTCTTCTGAAAGAGCCTAGAAGCAATGATATCTCAGGAAAAATGAGCACAACTTGCACCCAGTGTTGGTTTCTAAATACCATTCCCCACGAAAAGGAAACAGATCTCTTTGGAGGAATGGATAATTTCTCAGAAGGAAAAGTATGAGATAAGCCTGAAACATCTTAAACCAGAAAGTAAGGAAGTGCTCAAAAAATGATAGGACATGTCAAAAGGAGAGAGGGGCTAGCACGAAGGGGCTCACACTGGCCAAACATGACAAAATAAATGAAAGTAATGGATTATAACCCATTGAACAAATAAATATCCATGAGTCCATATTTGTATAAATGAATACATAGGGGAAAAGAGACAGCTCTTCCTTAAGGTGGAATGTCACCCAATGAATGTTGAAGGAATGATGGAGTTAGAAATAACTATGTTGCAGTCATAAATGATTCAGGCAGGAAACATCGAAGGATGATCAGACCACGGGGTAAAAGCCTGATGAGGAATAGGATATTTACACAGTCTCAAAGTATTTCTTCATAGATTGCATATCAGTTACTTATTAATTATTCATTAGCTATACAGCTGAGAGACCCAGCGTGTACCATCTTAACCAAGCGGTGATAGTTAGCGTTGTCAATAATGGGACGCACTGCCAGCGTGTGTTTCCTAATATGATACACTGAGAAAAACAGAGCATCTCTGCTGCGGTATTCCTGCCAAAATGCATAGTTTTATTTAATCCTTGAGGTGACATCAGACAAACCTTTGCAAAGAGCACAGCAAAGTTACTGGCCTGCACTCTTCAAAAATGTCAAGGTCATTAGAGACAAGGAAAAATTGGGAACATTTCCAGCTTGAGAAAGATCAGAGACAGGACAACTAAAAGGTCCTAGATTGGATCCTGGATAATAAAGACAAAAAAGGAAAAGGAGGAAAGAAGACTGCTTTTTGTCTGTTTTGTTATGAAGGACTCTTGGGGACAGCTAGCAAAATCTGCATGGAATCTTGTGGCTTAGATGGTAGTATGTATCAATGTTAATATCTTGATTTTTATGAGTATACTATGGTTATGTAGAAGAGTGTCTTTAGTTTTAGGAAATGCACACTGAGGTATTTAGGTGTAATGGGGCTATAAGTCTACAACTTACCCTCAATTAGCAAAAAAAATTTTTTTAACCCTGTTGTGAGTTGAATTGTGTCCCCCAAAGAGATATGTTGAAGACCTAAATCTGTACATGTGAATACGACATTATTTGGAAATGGGGCCTTTGCAGAGGTAATCAGGTTAAAGTGAGGTCACATTGGATTAAGGTGGGCCTTAAATATAATGACCAGTGTCCTTACAGGGAGAGAAAGATTTGGAGACATAAGGACACACAAGAATGAAGACCAAGTGATGGCAGAGGCAGAGATTGAAGTTTGGCAGCTATAAGCCAAGAGACGCCAAGGATTTCTAACAAACACCAGAAGCTAGATGACAAACATGGAACAGATTCTCCCTCAGAATCCCCAGAAGGAACCTGCTCTGCCATTTTGTTATGGCAGTCCTAGGAAACTAATACAAACCTTTTGTTTGCTTGCTATTAACATCAGCATCTTATATACATGATTTTCTGGACTTAAATATTCTAAAAGAGCCACTGAAAGAGATATATGAGAATGTGTTGCAATGTACATGTAAGAAAAATGTGTCATTTTTCTATGTACATATCTTTCATTCACTTACCTGCAGGAAACTTGCAAGTGATGTCAGTGTATTTGCTTTGGTTTGAACGTTTGTGTCCCCTACCCCAGATTCATGTTTAAATCTTAACCCCCAAAGGTGATGGTTATTAGGAGGTAGGGCCTTTCGGAGGTGATTAGGTAACAAGGGTGGAGCCCTCATGAATGGGATTAGTGCCTTTATAAAAGAGATTCCTCAGAACACCTTAGCTCAACCTGCTGTGTGAGGTTACAACAAAAAGCCTGTGACCCAGACGAAGGTCCTCACCCAACTGTGCTGGTGTCCTGATCTCAGACTTCCACCCTCCAGAACTTTGAGCAATAAATTTCTAATGTTGGTCTGTAAGGCAGAAATAGAGACACAGATGTAGAGAACCAACGTATGGACACCAAGGGGGGAAAGTGGCAGGGGTAGTGGTGGTGGTGGGATGAATTGGGAGATTGGGATTGACATACATGCACTAATATGTATAAAATAGATAACTAATAAGAACATGCTGTATAAAAAAATAAATAAAATAAAATTCAAAAATAAATAAATAAATAAATAAATTTCTGTTGTTTATAAGCCACCCGGTGTGTGGTATTTTGTTATAGCAGCCTGAATGGACTAAGACAATATCTTTAATCCTCATTTCCTTGCTGGATAGTATCTCCTTTAAAATACCCAATATGGGACTTCCCTGGTGGTCCAGTGGGTATCACGTTCCCAATGCAGCGGGCCCGGGTTTTGATCCCTGGTCAGGGAGCTAGATCTCACATGCTGCAACTAAGAGTCCTCATGCCACAACTAAAAGATGCCACATGCTGCAACTAAAGACCCCACGAGCTACAGCTGACTCGGCACAGCCTAAATAAATACATAAATATTAAAATACCCCAATATGATCAAACAGAGCTAGAGAGCGTAGAGAGCAGTAGACAGGGGAATTCGATTTGAAGCCTAATTTTGGAACTAATGCAACACAGGAACAAACACAGTGCCTAACAGTGTTTGACACACAGTAGTAGCCCAGTGTGTGTGTGTGTGTGTGTGTGTGTGTGTGTGTGTGTGTGTGTGTGTGACTGAATAATTCCCTTGAGGTATTTATTACCTTAGATCATTCTGATGTCTTAAAAAAAGAATTGACAGCCACTCTCAGCTTCCTCTTTAGCCATTTGAGAGGGCACTTTGAAAAACCAGCAAGTCCTGGCTCCTTTTGTTTAATAATCCTTCATTTGGGTAATCTCTCTCCTCTCACATCTTACTATAAGCAGCAAGAATAAACTAGGCAGGATCTTCAACTTTCTGCCTGGAAATCTCCTTAGCTAGCTCACTCAGTTTATTAGGTACATTTTCTACTGTCCACATTACTGTAGGTAACAATGTTGCTAAGCTACCTATCACCGCATAACAAAGATCCCAGTTCCTGATAACATTTCCCTCATTTTTCACTGGCAGCCTCCTCATAGGCGAACAGGCTTCAACTAACAGTCTCTTCAATGGTTCTAAACTTCACTATCCTTTTCTGCAAAGTCCTTTCAGCTCCTGCTCTCTGTTCCAAAACCAAGCCCATATTTTCAGGTTTTTTTTAAAACTGCACCACACTTCCAGGTACTGAAATCTCTATTAATTGCCTACTGCTACATTACATTTTATCCCAGTTTTGGGGTAGGATGCAAGAATTACTGCAGGCCATCTTGAAATCTGACTACCATAGTATTTAACAATATTTAACACACTGCATATCTTATTTTTGTTAGCTGTCCATCTAGAATGAAAGCTTCATTATGGCAGGGCTTTTTTTTTTTTTTTCTTTTTTTGCGGTACGCAGGCCTCCCACTGTTGTGGCCTTTCCCGCCGCGGAGCACAGGCTCCGGACGCACAGGCTCCAGACGCACAGGCTCCGGACGCACAGGTAACCCGTGTCCCCTGCATCGGCAGACGGACTCTCAACCACTGCGCCACCAGGGAAGCCCCCCCTCAACATTTCTGAGCATCTACTATGTGCCAGTCCTTAAGCTAAGTGCTGGGAATGCAACAGTACATCAGAAACATACTATGCATGCTCTTACAGCCTCATAAAGACAAATCAAAGAATTTCACTGCTGAAGATGTCTCAAAGGTCATAGTCCAGAATTTCCCAATGCCTATTTCATGAATCTGAGAAGCAGATTTTCACCTTCCCTTCTTTACATATATTGTTTGACAGAAGACTCAAATACATTTCTCTCTTCCATCTTGTGATGGGCAAAATTCTAAAATGACCCCCACTATCTTTGCCCCCTGGTGTTACTCCCATGATTGTGTTGTTTTACAGCCAAAGGGATTTTGCAGATATAGTCAAGGTTACTTAACTCGACCTTAAGATAGAGAAATTATCTGAGTGGCCTAAGCTAATCACATGAACTCTTTCAGAACAGAGAATTCACCTACATACTTACTATACAACCATCAAAATCTTCATATCAAATTCATCTCTCACATCCCATTCAGTTTTTACAAAGTATCCAAATAATATCCTTGAGAGTCAAAGATCCAATTTGGAGTTAAATATTGCATTTAGCTGTCACCTCTCTTCAGACTCATTGAACTTGGGACATTTTCTCACCCCTTCCTTGGCTTTTATCATCTTGAAACTTGAAGATCACAGGCCAATTATTTTGGAGAATGTCCCTCCGTTTGGATTGGTCCGGTTTTTCTTCACGATGGTTGTGCATATTGCAGAAATGAAACTGTTTTCTTCTCACTGATAACTATAAAAGAGCATACAATTTCTATTTTCATGGTTACTAGTGATGTTAATTTTGATAACAAGGTGGTGTCTGCCAAGATCCTCCATCGGAGTCTTCTTCCCTTTGTAATTTTTTTTTAACATCTTTATTGGAGTATAATTGCTTTACATTGCTGTGTTAGTTTCTGCTGTATAACAAAGTGAATCAGCTATACGTGTATATATATATCCCCATATCCCCTCCCTCTTGTGTCTCCCTCCCACCCTCCATATCCCATCCCTCTAGGTGGTCACAAAGCACCGAGCTGATCTCCCTGTGCTATGTGGCTGCTTCCCACTAGCTATTTTACATTTGGTAGTGTATATATGTCAGTGCCACTCTCTCACTTTGTCCCAGTTTACCCTTCCCCCTCCCCGTGTCCTCAAGTCCATTCTCTACGTCTGCATCTTTATTCCTGTCCTGCCCCTACGTTCTTCAGAACTTTTTTTTTTTTTTTTTAGATTCCATATATAGGTGTTAGCATATGGTATTTGCTTTTCTCTTTCTGACTTACTTCACTCTGTATGACAGACTCTAGGTCCATCCACCTCACTACAAATAACTCAACTTCATTTCTTTTTATGGCTGAGTAATATTCCATTGTATATGTGTGCCACATCTTCTTTATCCATTCATCTGTCGATGGACACTTAGGTTGCTTCCATGTCCTGGCTATTGTAAATAGAGCTGCAATGAACATTGTGGTACACGACTCTTTTTGAATTATGGTTTTCTTAGGGTATATCTTGGCTTCTGTTATAACTAGGTTTGGCCATGTAACTAAATTTTGTCCAGGAAAGTATGAGCAAAAGTGACAAGTGCAATCTCTAGGGTGTACACTTAAAAGGAATGGACTTTTCGTCCAGTTTCCTTTTCTCTCTCATCACTGGCTGGCTCATTTATGCATTACATACAGATAAGAGAAACACACTAGAGAAGGCAGAGCAACACAATAGAAGCCTGGACCCTTGACATCATAGAGTCACTTACTAGCCCTGGCCTGCATATGCCAGGACTGGTACCTAAGAGCAAGTTTCTAAGCTATTTAAGCCACAGCTAATTTGAGTCTCTACTATTGCAGCTGAACCTAAAGTTTAATCAATCTAAGTTACATGAGTGAGGGGGGACTAGATAGAAATACAATGATGCCTGCAATAGCCTGAGGAAGTAAGATAATGGTTAACTAGTATCTAGACAATGACAAACATGGAGCCCCTGTTATATAGTGGCAGTACACTGTAGGAATTTACCACAATTTTTTAATCTTTTGCTGATAGACTTGTAAGCAGTTTCTAGTTTTCCACTCCCATGAAAGATACTCATATGAACACTCTTGCACATGATTTGGTGAACACGTGTACAGTGGAATGGCTGGATATGAAAATATTCAGCCTTAGAAGATTCTGCCAACAGTTTTCCAAACAGGTTGTCTATAATTTACAAGCCCATTAGAAGAGCACGAGAGGTTTAGTTGTTTCACATCCTTGCTCACAATAGTTTTTCTTTGTAATTTTAGCCCTTCTGTTGAGTGCGTGGAGGTATCTCATTGTAATTTCAATTTGCATTTTCCCCAAGACAAATGAAGTGGAGCCCCTTTTCATACATTTATTTGCTATTTGGATATCTTTTTTTTTGCGTGTAAAGTGCTTATTCAAGTATTTTGCCCAGCTCGCAATATACTTGAATAAGCACAAAAACTTCAATAGTTTTTGAGTTTAAATAATAGTGATCACTGCATTTATTTATTGATTACACTAGGTTGGATACATGGTACTAAGCACTTTGTACTTACCTAATGTATACAGCAACAGTATTCAGTTGGTCTTATGACTCTTATTCCCATTTTACAGTTGAAGAAACTGAGGCCCTGGATGTTCAGTAATTCACCCAAAGCCTGTCAGTTGTAAGTGGTGGAGCCAAGATCTAAACACAGATCCATCTGACAGACTAAAGTTTGAACAGCGAACCCTTGGTAGATAACATAGGAATCACTCCCTTTCCTTGGGCTGCATGTAACTTCATTACCTTAACCATTTTACTGGTACCTCGAGGAATGGAGCCACATAGTTGGTGAGCTGCTGACGACCACTCAGAAGAGGCTTGAACTTCAACCTGTGTGGTGTGCCTATGGGGATCCCAACCCCAAATCACACTCCTGGAAGTACTGAAAGGCCATGGGAATTTCTAATATGACTCCTTCTCCAAGTCGAGTCAGATAGGAGAACCCTAGGTCTTATCCATAGAAATTGAACTCTTGTCAGATTCCAGAAGGGATTAGAGATGGAACAGTGTCACAAAATGTCTATGAAGTGCTCAGTGCCTTCCAGTTATGCCAAAAGAGCTCCAGTTTCACTGGGGACTGTACTTCTGTGCCAGGCATTTATATGTTGGTAGGTAAAACTACATACTGCTTTATTTCTATTCTGAAAGAGATTTCAAGATAAAACACACTAAGGATACAGCTCTGTAATGTTTTAGCAATTGCAAGCCAAGAGCTGCTGGAACTGAAGTTAAGAACTCTTTGACAAATTTAAGTATTATTAGAAAACATATATAAACCTCTTGCGTTGACAGCTCAAAAAAAAATAACTTCCATTTATACATCATCAAGGTGCAATTTATGAACCACTTTCACATATGTTATCTCATTTGGCTCTCACAAACCCCTAAAAGTAGATTGGACAGGTGGTATCATGATTAATATTTCCATCTTACAAATGAAGCAACCAAAGTTCAGAGCGTTTTAGTGGTTGCCTGAGGTCAAAAAACTCTTAAATGGCACTGCCAGGTCTCAAGGGCAGGTCTTTTGCTTCCCCCAGCCCGCCTCCCAGCACCACACACTCTCTTAATGACCTAGTGATATTTACAAAGGACTGTGAATGCTCACAACAGAGTTGGGTTAGAGTTAAAACATCAGAACAGTTAGGAGTTCCCTAAGAGGGGGCACTTTTGGAAAAGGCACAGTGATTGGATAAAAAAAGTGCTCTAGAGAGTTTCTCTTTGATTCATCATTCATCATAGGTAAAGAACCAGTTCAGGGGAATCTCTCCCCCAAGCCACTGACTTGAGTCTTCAGAAGTTTTTCCAAAGTTAAAGGAGATTCCTTTCTCCCTGCAGCCAGCAGAGGCCTTGTGAAGGCTACTACACAGTGTTCGAACCCAGAGATGGAAGCAACTACCTATTCCTCAGATTTGAATTTACAAACAACTCAATTCAGCCACCTTCCAGAAGATAAGAAATATTACGGAAAACATTTCTATATTCCTTATTTTCCCAAGTGACAGGACACATTGTCATCAGAAAAATAGAGGGAACAAATGTACATCTTTCCATTTTTAAGTAGAATTCTTTGTGATACACTATAAAGCTAACTATTTTAACACTGTTAAAGAAAAGGAATTTGAACCAAAATTAGCATGTTTGCTATTCATGAAAATTTGACATGTTATATAAAGTACTGTCGTATAGGTAGTTTGATCGTGTAATTATAGGATTGCATATTGGCATGTTAAGGCTTTTATGAATGTAGATTCTGATAGGTTTAGAAACTTTGACACAACTGCTTTGGAAAATAATATACAGCTGCTCTTTGGGAAAATTATAACAATTGAGAAACGTTCCAAATTCCAAATTTTGTCAAAAAACATATTTTGTCACAACCACCTTTCAAAATGTAAAAAGCTAGACTTGGATTCAGAAGACCTAAATTCAAGTTCTGGTTCTGCCATAGCTTTGTTACATAATGCTGACAAGTCACTTTACCTCTCTAAATTTCTGTTTCCTAAAATAGGTGGTAGTTAGATAATCTTAAACATGGAGCTAGAATAACAAGGTTCTGTTTGTTCCCCACTGTAGTGCCCGGGTCTGACAGAGTAGATGGCATATACTTACCATTCAATAAATATTTCTTACATGAACTTAAGGTGACTTATTACTTCAGCATTCCTGATTTTATGTTACAAATTTGAAGAATTTCTAAAGAATATGAAATTGTCATGATAGAAATATGCTCACTCACACACACACACACACACACACACACACACACTTAAAATGAGGAGATGCCAAGTATTAGGTGTTTCACATAGCTCCTTTGTTAGAAGAGGAAAAAAAAGCTTTAGAATAACTGCTGTCCTACAGCTATTGGATTAATCTAGCTTTCTACTGCAGAATCAAATTTAAGGAAGCAAGACTTTTTAGAGTTTTCAGACTGTTTTCACGGGACACTTGACAAGAAAAAGCCAAGTCTATGTGTCTCTAATTATATATATTTATTCACACTAATGAAGGAATAATCTAAGGCAACTGATTTAAAAATCAGATATATATTCCCATTTATTTCCTCAGAAAATAAAGACACACTTGGATGTTAGCATTAGACCAGGTAGGTGAAGATTCTTTTTGATGTAATTTTTGCTCATTGGGCTATAGCTAAAATTGCTCACTGAGGCCTGAATTCCCATTTCCCGACAATGTCTCATTTTACAGCATTTTCTTTTGTACAGCTTTTGAAATCCTCCTTTTTTCAGTCAGCTTCCCTCTTCCCCAACCAAAATGTCTTTTGCTCAGATTAAACTCCTTTACCTAAAGGAAAGAACAAATGATTATTTCCCAGAGGCAGTTCTATTTTAAAAGAAAACCATTTCCTAAACAAATCTCTAATTGGCCAAATTTCAGGCAATTTAACAATCTCACTAGACTTCACGTGTTCCCCAGGTCCCTTAAAACATATAGGCAATTGTCCAATATAGTGGTGCTACAAACTTTTAAAGCCTTGGAACTCTTGCTTCAAACAAAAATCAGGTAGCACTCCACTGTATAGAAGAGATAATGGCTAAAGTACTAGGGTGGAAACAGTGATGGGGATCCAGAACCTTCCCTACTCTCCCTGCTTCTCTCCACCAGCATTGCTACAGAGGCGCACACCTCAGGATAACCCATGTAAAGGCCAGACCATCTTCTCATACAAATGCACACACATAAGGTGAGAGAATGGGTGATAAGCCAGTAGAAGACTCACTCTTTTATTTTTTTAACATCTTTATTGGAGTATACAATGGTGTGTTAGTTTCTGCTTTATAACAAAGTGAATCAGCTATACATATACATATAGCCCCATATCTCCTCCCTCTTGCATCTCCCTCCCACCCTCCCTATCCCACCCCTCTAGGTGGTCACAAAGCACCAAGCTGATATCCCTGTGCTATGCGGCTGCTTCCCACTAGCTATCCATTTTACATTTGGTAGTGTATATATGTCCATGCCACTCTTTCACTTTGTCCCAGCTTACCCTTCCGCCTCCCTGTGTCCTCAAGTCCATTCTCTACGTCTGCATCTTTATTCCTGTCCTGCCCCTAGGTTCTTCAGAACCATTTTTTTTTTCTTTTTAGATTCCATGTATATGTGTTAGCATACGGCATTTGTTTTTCTCCTTCTGACTTACTTCACTCTGTATGACAGACTCTAGGTCCATCCACCTCACTACAAATAACTCAGTTTCATTTCTTTTTATGGCTCAGTAATATTCCACTGTATATATGTGCCACATCTTCTTTATCCATTCATCTGTCGATGGACACTTAGGCTGCTTCCATGTCCTGGCTATTGTATATAGAGCTGCAATGAACGTGGTACATGACTCTTTTTGAATTACAGTATTCCCAGGGTATATGCCCAGTAGTGGGATTGCTCAGTTGTATGGTAGCTCTATCTTTAGTTTTTTAAGGAACCTCCATACTGTTCTCCATAGTGGCTGTATCAATTTACATTCCCACCAAAAGTGCAAGAGGGTTCCCTTTTCTCCATACCCTCTCCAGGAAATATTGTTTGTAGGTTTTTTGATGTTGGCCATTCTGACTGGTGTGAGGTGATACCTCATTGTAGTTTTGATTTGCATTTCTCTAATGATTAGTGATGTTGAGCATCCTTTCATGTGTTTGTTGGCAATCTGTATATCTTCTTCGGAGAAATGTCTATTTAGGTTTTCTGCCCATTTTTGGATTGGGTTTTTTGTTTTTTTGAACTGAGCTGCATGACCTGTTTGTCAATTTTGGAGATTAATCCTTTGTCAGTTGCTTCATTTGCAAATATTTTCTTCCATTCTGAGGGTTGTCTTTTCATCTTGTTTATGGTTTCCTTTGCTGTGCAAAAGCTTTGAAGTTTCATTAGCTCCCATTTGTTTATTTTTGTTTTTATTTCTATTACTCTAGGAGGTGGGTCAAAAAGGATCTTGCTGTGATTTAGGCCATAGAGTGTCCTGCCTACGTTTTCCTCTAAGAGTTTGATAGTGTCTGGTCTGACATTTAGGTCTTTAATCCATTTTGAGTTTATTTTTGTGTATGGTGTTAGGGAGTGCTCTAATTTCATTCCTTTACATGTAGCTGTCCAGTTTTCCCAGCACCACTTATTGAAGAGGCTGTCTTTTCTCCATTGTATATTCTTGCCTCCTTTACCAAAAGTAAGGTGACCATATGTGCATGGGTTTATCTCTGGGCTTTCTATCCTGTTCCATTGATCTATATTTCTGTTTTTGTGCCACTACCATACTGTCTTGATTACTGTAGCTTTGTAGTATAGTTTGAAGTCCAGTAGCCTGATTCCTCCAGCTCCATTTTTCTTTCTCAAGATTGTTTTGGCTATTCGGGGTCTTTTGTGTTTCCATACAAATTGTGCAATTTTCTGTTCTAGTTCTGTGAAAAATGCCAGTGGTAGTTTGATAGGGATTGCATTGAATCTGTAGATTGCATTGGGTAGTATAGTCGTTTTCACAATGTTGATTCTTCCATTCCAAGAACATGATATATCTCTCCATCTGTTTGTATCATCTTTAATTTCTTTCATCAGTGTCATAGTTTTCTGCATACAGGTCTTTTGTCTCCTTAGGTAGGTTTATTCCTAGGTATTTCATTCTTTTCTGTTGCAGTGGTGAATGGGAGTGTTGCCTTAATTTCTCTTTCAGATTTTTCGTCTTTAGTGTATCGGAATGCAGGAGATTTCTGTGCATGAATTTTGTATCCTGCTACTTTACCAAATTCATTGATTAGTTCTTGTAGTTTTCTGGTAGCACCGTTAGGATTCTCTGTGTATAGTTTCATGGATGACTCACTGTTGAGCACCCTGAAGAAGCTTTTAGATGTCTATTGCTATTCACATTTTAGAAAACATACTCACATTTTTAAAAGCACTTTGAGAATGTAGCAAAGTTAGAAGTGAACAGAATAAGCAATTTAGATTTTGCCCATTATCTTCTATTTCTATCTCATGTTTGAAACGTGGGTGTGTTACATGGTTGTGTTGTAAAATAAATATGGTCAACTAAATGCATTCCTGAAGTCAGTATTACTATTACCAGCTCCTTTAACAGAACTGGTTTTCCCCTAATGGGCTTTTCCCTACTCAAAATTTGAATTTAATGCAACCACCAAAACAACTACTTTGTCTTCTGAAAAAAGAAGTTTCTGTGGTATTTTCCCAGCAGAAGAGATTCTGAAGATCACCTCCAGAAAGGCCACCCAGATGCATTGTTTGCATTTCTCACCCTGCAGTCACCTCCAACCCAAATGTTCTCAAACTCTCACCTTCCTCCTGATTCATGATGCATGGTTGTGCCACCTACCCATTTTACAAAGCTAAAACCTTAAGGTCACCATAAAAACAGCAACCATTAAATTACTGCGGTTCTTAACTAGACATATTGTGTAGGTCAGGATTTTTTAACCTGATCTACTGACGTTTGGGGCAGGGTGATTCTCTGTGTGAGGGGCTGTCCCGTGCACTGTAAGGTGTTTAGCATTATCCCTGGCCTCCACTAGATGCCAATAGCCCCACTTCCACCCGCTTCCAGGCTTCACAATAAAAATGATCTCCAGGTGTTGCCAAATATCTGCTGGAGGCAAAGTCAGCTCCATTTGAGAACAACTGATGTAGATTAACTCTTTACTCCTCACAATACCCCACAGGGTCCCACCCCAGACCTACTGAATCAGAAACACAAGGGTTAGCTCCAGAAGTCTGTTTCAATACACTCTCCAGGTGGTTCTGATGGGCTCTGACATTTGAGAACCCGTGGTCTACTTGACAGACCTCTAACGCTGCAGGTGGCATAGAAACCCTGACCTCCTTCCCTAACAAGTCCCTTGCCTTTACCTTCTCCTCTCCTGTCCTACTCCACACACTGCCCACCATTCATTGAAATCTTTCACTAGCTATCAAACATGTGTTTGTCTTTATTTTCTAAGCACCAGTAATATAAGCAAAACAATCGAACTCCTAAGTGGCTTGATGACTACAGGCTGGGGTGTTCCAGCCATCCCGCCCCCACCTGGAGTAGGTACACACCTTGTCAGTGTAAGCCACAAGCCTCCAGCATTGTGCCTCCTTCTTGGTGAACTCCTTGACTTTTGTGGGTCATTCTCAAATGTCCCTTTTCTTTGAATTATTCGGAGGGCTAATCCCTACTTTCCCTGAACATCCAATAGCCTTACACATCTTGTTATTTCGCTTATCCCATGGTGGCATTAACGTTTGTTTACGCGTCTTCTAGAGTAGCGGTTGGGTGAGGGAAGAGTCTTCTTTTATCTTTGGGTAGCCAGCTACACAAAGGACAGTGGTGATCATCGCAGCACACATCAGAGTCATCCAGGAGCTATTAAAAAATTGGATGCAGGGACTCACCCCCGGACCTATAGAATCTTGCAAATCCATATTTTAAACTATTCCCATACCATAGTTGAATTACTGCCCAATGTCTTGCACAGAGCAGGTATTTAATCAAAATTTCTTTAATGTCTGATCAATCACTTAACAGGGCTGCGTAGAGAATCATCTCTGCCTTCCCCTCAGCTTGCTGCTCCAGTTCTGCTTTTTCTTTCACTTTTGATTTCACTTTCCATTTCCTTTAACCTGAAAGTACTTGGAAGGGGCTTCCCTGGTGGCACAGTGGTTAAGAATCCGCCTGCCAATGCAGGGGACACGAGTTCCAGCCCTGGTCTGGGAAGATCCCACATGCCACGGAGCAACTAAGCCCTGTGCGCCACAACTACTAAGCCTGTGCTCTAGAGCCCGTGAGCCACAACTACTGAGCCTGCGTGCTGCAACTAATGAAGCCCACGCGTCTACAGCCCATGCTCCACAACAAGAAAAGCCACCACAGTGAGAAGCCTGAGCACCGCAACAAAGAAGAGCCCCTGCTTGCTGCAACTAGAGAAAGCCCGCGCGCAGCAACAAAGACCCAACGGCAGCCAAAATAATAATAAATAAATAAATAAAATTTTTAAAAAAATTTAAAAAAAGAAAATACTTGGCAAAAACCAAACAGCAGTCAAAACTGATAAAAGGCCAAATTTTGTTTAGATAATTTTAATTATTGACCTAATCTCTGGAATCTGAAGGTTAATATATTGTTCACCGTCTCAAATATCCTGCAGAAACCTCAAATTAGGGTGACCTGTTAAATAGTCCTAAGTTGTCTTTCAGGATTTCAGTTACCTGGTGGCTACTCCCTACTCCCTGCTTGCATGAGGTCTCCGTGATTGATCATAGATAACTTTATCACCCTTTAAGGTGGCTGTGAGACCTCAAACCAACTCACCTGTAGCTGGCCAGGCGCGCTCCATTCAACATCCCAGGCGGGGCGCGCGGCCGGCGCTGTCATCTGCGATCAGGTCAGAGGGCGCCAGGGAGGAGCAAGGTCGGGGAAGTCCTGGGGGGCGGGGCAGCCCGCGGGTGGTAGCAGGAATCGAAACTCAGCTCCTAAACCCGCCGCTCCCGCTCTTCGGAATCGCATCTTGAGACCCGCGAAGCGTCTCAGCTCGGCCCTCATCCTTCCCGCAGCGGCGGCGGCCCGGGCCCCGCGGGCTCTGGACCATGTACACCCGCAGTGGGGTGCAGGGCTCCGGGTTCGGAGCCCCCGCCGCCTCCCGCCCGGCCCGGGACCCCGCTGCGTGGCGCGGGGAGCTGGGCCCGCCGGAGGGCCCCAGGCGGGGTTTGGAGGAGGCTCCCGAGAGCCCTTCGCGGGAGAGCCCGGAGCACGCGGGCCGGAGGTTGTAAGTATTTAATCACCTGTCCTGCGGGGCGGAAGCCCAGACCCCAAACAGGCGCCCAGGCTCTTCTCAGATCACCTAAGTTTGAACCACAGGGGCCCCATTACAGGGTCTCTAAGAAAATGCAGGCTCATTTGTCTAAACAATAGCAGACATGAATTACCTTATAAATTGAGTGTGCCGGTCCGGGATCCTTACTGAACATCCGACCGAGCCCGCGTTCCTTTTGAGGACACTACCTTCCTGATTCTTCAAGGCTGGCTACAGGACTAGGCTACTACTGGTTTTGTAGTAACTGCCTAGGCTTCTTGCTAATTTTCCAGATATCTCCAGAACTCATGCTCTTAAATAGTATGAAAATATTTTCTTCCCTTCCTGTCTTAAAAAAAACTGATGCCCTAAATATTATCTTCACATCAGCTGGGAGGGTAAGGGTGAAGAGAGAATGTGTTATTGGGTAGAAATGCAAATGATGCCTCTAGGAGCCTACATTCCAACAAAACTCCCGGATAAAGTAGCCTCTTAGGACCAGAGGACTGAGCCGGAGAGGAAGTGAGTGGGTGTAGTATTTCTTGCCGCGGGTGTTGATAAGTGCTCTACATAGGAACAGGTAGGTAGCCTTTATTCCTGGTCTTTGCTTCAGGGACCACAGTTACTATCCTGGAAACATTTATTATGTAAAGTGTCAGTGATCCTTTTCCACCAATGGAATGAGATGCTTTAATCCAACAGTAGGGTTTGTAAAGACATTACTGCTTTTGAAGTGCTGCTTCTGTGAACTGGAACTTTCCAGATGGTTTCATTTTCAGTTCCCCCTTTTCATCAACTTCTAGTTACATGAAAGACAAACCTTGGTTTCTAAGGAACAGTATATAACCTTATGCCCAATAAACAGATTTTCTTTCAGCCCTTAACTTTTGAAAGAATTCATAAGTACCAGGCTTTTTAATATTATTCAGCTTTGGGTTGCCCTTAGGTGGTGTGGGTGATCTGGGTGATTTCAATTAGAGATTGCTGCATTTCTTTCCTACTCAGAATGGGGGTTGGGGGGGCGGGGCGGAGCGGAATTCCTCAGCGGTCCAGTGGTTAGGACTCAGCGCGCTCACTGCTAGGGCGGGTTCAAGTTTGATCCATGGTGGGGAACTAAGATACTGCAAGCCGAGCGGTGCGGCCCAAAGAAGAAGGGGGGGATATCTGGCCGTAATGGAAGTCCTTTAATTCTGAGTATATCTCTGTAAGCTGTAGCATTTGATGTAACAGAGGTCACGGATGTATGGTTTCACGTTGATGATGAATACCCTCTATGTGCCTTTTTTTTCTATTTTAAAGATCTACTTAGACATAATCATTTAATTGCAAGCTCATAACATCTCATAAACATTAGCAGTTGCATCTGTCTTTTTTCTTATTTGTAAATTAATTGTAAATTACCCCAGAATCTTGCTGGACTAAATTACTCAGAAAGGGGCAGTTTTCTAATTAATTTTCCAGGCCTCAGTATCTGAAGACCTCACTACATTTTGTGATTTCTAATTTGCCAGTAGACCATGAGAGAATACATGGGTGAGTTCAGTGGTGTTTCACAGAACTCATTATTTTCATGTGAACCAGTTGCAATAAGCAGAACATTATAAGATACATTTCCTTCTATGTATATAACAAGTAAGATCCTGTTTGGACCACTCTGAATTCTTCTTACATCTCCAGTAGTCACTTACATCTACTGTTTACTCTTGCTTGTCTCCTTTAATGGAAGCAGGAAACCAAGGAAAATTGTTGAATGGCAAATAACATCTCAGTAAAACTGACCAAAAAATGCCGTTAAGATTTATTTTCTTGGAGAGAAATTAGAAGCATTTTCTGATAGAAAATTAAGAAAAAGGAAGGATAGAGTTAAGTGCTTAATAGTGAAACTTCACTTGTTCACTTTCAATAAGAGCTTATTTATATGCTAAAGGGTTGAACTTTGACCTTGTTTTGTGCGCATCTTTCCACTTATTCATTAGGGAAGCCCCACCGTGGGAGAAGGGGGAGCTTTGATGCCAGGCAGACTTGGGTTCAAGTTCTGATTCTGCCATTACTTACTCTCTGAACTTCAGCTACTTTATGTCTCAGTGTCCTCATTAGGTGAAGTGAGATAATACCAACCTCTCAGAGTCTGTGTATGTGTGTGTCTGTGTATCCATAAAACAATTTCATGCCTGGCAGAAAACAAGTATCCAGTAAATGTTGGGTGCTGATAGCCTTGAATTCATTTAACAACTGTTTATTGACCAAGTACTGTGCTGTCACCCTGAAGTGTTTATGCCTTGTAAAAACACACTGATTTAAAACGCTGACTTACATATAAATATAGAGAGACTTTAAGGCAAGTTGTTACAATGATTCCTGAGGACCTCTAATAGAATCTAAGGCAAGGCTGAGCCCTTAACTATATTTGGATTTAAGTAAAGTGTTTACTAATAAATATTGGATTTCCTAATTCTTTTCAGTTTGTGATTTTATCTTAAATATTGTAAGCTATTTATACAGATTTAAAGAGAAAAAAAGTTCACACAAACTTCTAATCCAAAGTAATCCTTTACCTTTCCCCCAAACTCTAGATAAATATAAGACTAAGGCATGGGTTTTCCTGGAAGGGAATTTTACCTCATTTTACCCAATTCTGGGCAAAAGGCTCTTGCCTATGATAGCAATACAGGCAAGTTTCACTTTGTTCAGATACTTGTCTATAACCGTACCTAAAGGTGGTCCTCTAGCTTGATGCTGTTTGAAGGAAATATAAAGATATTCTGAAAATGAACCCATAATGTGGAATTTCACTATACAGTTAACTTTAACATAATTTGTATACAAACTCAGTTTACCTTAACATATTTGTGGCCAACTTTATAGCAAAAACTGTAGAGACTTATAGCAAAAACTGTAGAGACTTAAGGTAAACTTAAACTCAGTTTACCTTAACATATTTGTGGCCAACTTTATAGCAAAAACTGTAGAGACTTAAAGATTAGCAATAATAACGGCAAGCACTTATGTATTTATGTTTGTGAAAGTGCATTGCATATGTTAACTCTTTTTTTAAAAAAAATTATTTATTATTTTGGCTGCATTGCGTCTGTTGCT
This sequence comes from Monodon monoceros, assembly GCF_005190385.1. Classification (NCBI taxonomy): domain Eukaryota; kingdom Metazoa; phylum Chordata; class Mammalia; order Artiodactyla; family Monodontidae; genus Monodon; species Monodon monoceros. The sequence goes on along the minus strand of NW_021703785.1, from coordinate 51,830,861 downwards.
GCACGCGGGCTTTCTCTAGTTGCGGTGAGCGGGGGCTGCTCTTTGTTGTGGTGCACGGGCTTCTCATTGTGGTGGCTTCTCTTGTTGCGGAGCACGGACTCTAGGCACGCGGGCTTCAGTAGTTGCAGCACGTGGGCTCAGTAGTTGTGGCTCGCGGGCTCTAGAACGCAGGCTCAGTAGTTGTGGCGCATGGGCTTAGTTGCTCTGAGGCATGTGGGATCTTCCCGGACCAGGGCTCGAACCTGTGTCCTCTGCTGTGGCAGGTGGATTCTTAACCACTGTGCCACCAGGGGAGCCCCGTACATATGTTAACTCTTTGAATCTTCACAACAACCCTATAAAAAGAGAGGGTTTCTAGCTCTGGATATTTAATTAGAAATACAGGAAAAAATAACTACTCAATGAAAGACAAGCCCTTGTGTAGCTTACAGTCTAATTGATGGGGCAGACAGTTATCAGATAATTACATGAGTAACTCTTTATATGCACTGTGAAGGAAAGCCAGGGCCTGAGCTAGTCTTGGGAGCAGGAAAAGTGTTCCCAAGAGGTGATGTTTGAACTGTGATCTATAGGATAATTAGGAGTTGTGAGCGTTTTTGGTTTTTGTTTTGTTTTTTCTGACAAATACGTTGTTGCGACACCTGTTATCTATGATTCAATTCATTTCTGACGCTACTCACAGCTGCTGCAGATGCCGCAGGTTAAGGGCTCAGTCCCACAAGCCTGCTCCCACTTTAGAGTAAGCCACAAGGGGGGCCCCAGGCTACCCACGTCTCTGACTACAGATTTGGGGGTTCCCATGACCTCCCCCCGTGCCCAGGTTTGATAATTCACTAGAATGACTCCCAGAACTCATGGCAACCACTATACTTACAATTACAGTTTTATTATAAAGGATACGGCCCTAGAACAGCCAAATGGAAGATATGGGGAGGGGGTTTGCACAGAGTTTCCATACCCTTTCTGGGTGGGTCACCCTCCTAGCATCTGGATGTCTTCACTAATTTGGAAGCTCCCCAAACCTCATTGTTTGAGGATTTTTATTTAGGCTTCATCACATAGGCATAATTGATTAAATTGTTGGCCCTTGGTGATTGAACTCAATCTCCAGCCCCTCTCCCCTTCCCAGAGCTGGGGGAGAGGTGGACCTGAAAGTTCTAACCCTCTAATCACATGGTTGTTTTTTATGGCAAACAGCTCCCATCCCGAAGCTATCTAGGCCCCCACCAGGAATCATCTCTTTAGCATATAATTGACATTCTTTTTTTTTGGCTGTGTTGGGTCTTCGTTGCTGCACGCGGGCTTTCTCTAGTTGCGGTGAGCGGGGGCTACTCTTCGTTGTGGTGCGTGGGCTTCTCATTGTGGTGGCTTCTCTTGTTGAGGGAGCGTGGGCTCTAGGCACGGGGGCTTCAGTAGTTGTGGCACGCAGGCTCAGTAGTTGTGGCTCACGGGCGTAGTTGCTCCGTGGCATGTGGCATCTTCCGGAACCAGGGATCAAACCCGTGTCCCCTGCATTAGCAGGTGGATTCTTAACCACTGCGCCACCAGGGAAGTCCTGACATTCTTATAACTTAGAATTCCAAGGATTTTAAGGAGCTCTGAGCCAGGAACCAGGGACAGTGATTGAATACTTAAACTTTATTATACCATGGTAGTTTAAATAGCCTCTATGGCAGCCAGGGAAGCTTGCTATTCAGATCTTCAAAAGACTCTACTGTGGGGAGCACAGTCAACTGACAGCTCTAGTTGCCATCCTTTTGAATCCATTGTACCCTTTGCTCTGAGAGCGTTCTTATTCTGCACTCTTCCCACCAGTGTCTGAGCATTCCAGGTGGGACTCCTTTATGGGGCAGCTTTTGCCAGAAGACTCCCCACTGACCTATCCAAGATTTTCTCAGAACCGTATACCAGTCTGAGGCTCTTCCTACTCAATCCTCCCTCTCTCCCTTCACAGGTGTCAGACCTACTCATGTTCTTAAGGCTTTCCCTGCCTACTGCTGCTTGCTCACCTTTTATCCTTCACAAGCCTTCCTCCCAGTAAATCTCTTGCTTGTCTAATCTCATCTTGATGTCTACTCCTCCGAGGACCCAAATTGACACAGCCTTTAAGATACACCATACCCCTGACAACAGCAGCTTAGACACCATGGCTGTTGGGAGTGCTATATGTCCTGGGGAAATCCACTCCTTTTCCTTATTTCGTCCCTTGGGGCTCAGGGGACATTCCCTGGTTTCCTTCCTCTAACTTCAATACTTTGCCCAGTTTGTTGTGCTCCAGGGAAGAAATTAACCCTGGTAACTGATACATTTTTTTTTCCCCTTCATCCTCAAACTCTCAAGGGAGAGTGAAGGGAGAATAAAGAATGACTTAGGGGCTTCCCTGGTGGCGCAGTGGTTGAGAATCTGCCTGCCAGTGCAGGGGACACGGGTTCGAGCCCTGGTCTGGGAGGATCCCACATGCCGCGGAGCAACTAGGCCCGTGAGCCACAACTACTGAGTCTGCGCGTCTGGAGCCTGTGCTCCGAAACAAGAGAGGCCGCGATAGTGAGAGGCTCGTGCACCGCGATGAAGAGTGGCCCCCGCTTGCCACAACTAGAGAAAGCCCTCGTACAGAAACGAAGACCCAACACAGCCATAAATAAATAAATAAAATTAAAAAAAATGTATTTAAAAAGAATGGCTTGGTAAGCCCACTTATTAATGGCCAATTCCTGATTTTTCTCTCTTAAAGAACACTGTGTTATTATTATTTTTTTTTTTGCGGTACGCGCGCCTCTCACTGTTGTGGCCTCTCCCGTTGCGGAGCACAGGCTCCGGACGCGCAGGCTCAGCGGCCATGGCTCACGGGCCCAGCCGCTCCGCGGCATGTGGGATCTTCCCGGACCGGGGCACGAACCCGTGTCCCCTGCATCGGCAGGTGGACTCTCAGCCACCAGGCCACCAGGGAGGCCCTACTATGTTATTTTAGTATTAAACATTTCGTACATGTAAGATGAGATATCAGATGGGAAAAATGATAACATAGTCATTAAGTTATAGCGTTAGTTCCATTTTTATAAACATCACTGTTTAATCATTGTTGAGTATACTCTTAATCCTGATGTATAATTTATACCCAAGACAGACCATCAAAAACTTAAGTCATTCTTGACTCAGCTTACTTGAATCTGAACTAGCCACAGAAAATAGTCTTAAATGAAGTGCAAGTTTTTACAAACTTAGGAGAGCCTACAGGAACTGCTTTCCCTATTTTTTCTTCACTGCAAATGCCCCAGATTTCTCTTCTGTCTCCTCTTACAGCAGTGAGAAAATAAGCTTTTGCCTGTAGCTGTTAAATGGCATGAAAGCATCAGGTTATTACCCCTCCTTGGAGATGGAGAACTGAATAATGCCTGAGTTCATTTTAGTGCTCTGAAATAATGGTACCTAGGAAGAGAAAAATCTATGATTGATTCTAATGAGAGATCTTCTTGATGGCTGAATATAGATAGCTATTCATTAGGGAACTATTTAACTCAGTCTCCAGGCAAGGCTCGTAAGCATTCAGCAAGTTTGTAAAACAACAGACAGTGTTTAACTCAATGATAATTTTATGACTCAGTGAGCTGGGTAGGTGTCTCTATGGCCAGATTCTACTACCAAACTAATCAGTAGAGCTCTCCTTATTTGACTGCTTTTAGGTCTCACGCTCTTTGGAAGCCTCTGTTTGACTGCTTTTAGAATTAAGAAATGTGACAAAGCACTGCAGTACTGTGGTAGCAGAAAGGAAATTAGTTATGACCTAGAGTAGTTAAACTGGGTACTCCGAGGGACTAAAACCGAAATAACAATCAGTACCTTGAACTTTTATGTCTTGAACTTATAACCACGTGCTAGACCCTGTGCTACACGCATCACATAATTCATTTTTCTCTTCACAGTAAACACTTGGCCCCATTATTGTTGAAGAAACTGAGTCTTGAGAGAGTGTATGATTTCCTAAGGTCTCATGGCTCTTTTTTTAGTCACAGAACCAGCCCTCAGACCTGAGTCTATCTACCAAAGTCTGGATCCTGAACATGATGGGGCTGGAGGAGGGAGTGACAGTGCAGCTCGTGAATTTCCTATCAGTGGTCCTATTTTCACATCAAGAAAATAGAATTCCTGTAGATTGAAGAGAGTGGTACTATAGAATCAGCAATGTGACATTTATTTACAGTTTTAAAATGATTTGGATAGAGAAGTAGTTTGTAGGAGCAAAGTTTCTGTGGCGATCCTGTTTTCTCTGCTGCTTTTCTTCATGACAGCTTGGTTGGCTTACATTAGAACAGTTTTCTCACTGTCACTGTTTCTGAGCAACCTAAACCACATACTGCCTTCCAGAGATCTTTCACACTTCTGACCACAGCCTAAAGTTAGCAATGCATTTGACATTCATGACCTAGTACATGTATGGGTCTAGGTCATATGTGAGTTTATATATAACTGAAAAAATGTCAGAAAACAGTTCTCACCCTTACTATATGTGATGGACTTCGACTTTTTCTATTCTTTTTTTTTTTTTTTTTTTTTGCGGTACGCAGGCCTCTCACTGTTGTAGCCTCTCCCGTTGCAGAGCACAGGCTCCGGACGCGCAGGCTCAGCGGCCATGGCTCATGGGCCCAGCCGGTCCGTGGCATGTGGGATCTTCCCGGACTGGGGCACGAACCCGTGTCCCCTGCAAAGGCAGGCGGACTCTCAACCACTGCGCCACCAGGGAAGCCCGACATTTTCTATTCTTATTCATTAAAAATAAACCCATTAAGTTGATTTCATGGCCCATTAGTGGGTTACCACCTACAGTGTGAAAAGCAAAGCATTGTTCTTTGCATGGCAGAAGAGATTGTTGGAATGGATGGAAAGAAAAGACATTTTGGTTTGATTAGGTCAAATTTACCTTCCTGTTTATACAGGAGGGGAGAAATTATGGTCCTGTTTAGGATGAATTTCCAACTTTTCTGCACTAGATTCCACTCCTTAATGTGGTATGCATTTGAATTCTGCTAAGTCTTGGGGAGCAATCATTTTTGTTCAAATACAATATCAAAAATGAGTGGGCATTTCTCAAAAAGTCTGACAGCTGAAACAGTGAAGCAATAAATCAACAGGATGATGAAAGCTTGAAAACACATAATACCTATAATAATCGTTTAGAAGCATAGCAGAAATGAGAAAAAAGAAACTTAGCTCAGTTACACAGTAAGGTTACTTACTTCAAAGCCAGTAGAGTGCTGTAAGGTTATACTATTAAGATTAATTGCATCTATTCAGAATGTATTTGAATCTGAAACAAAACCTTAACAGGAAAAAAATCATCAGAGGGAGAAGACTGCATTTGAAGGGTCTTCTATATCAGAGAATCAGCCAATGATGGTTCCTTTGTTCTGTACTGTTTGTAATTCACCCTCCCCCCCACCATGAACACTTAAAAGGCAATTTATTAAAGTCCTGTAGAAAAACTGCAGACATTTCCCATCGTTAAAACTCAAGGGCTGGTATTGCCCAGTGTTTGTTTTGCTAGGGGACCAGTGAGAGCGGAAATCCTGTGCTACCTAGTCCTGTAAGAAAATCTGAACCCCTGATTTAAGAAATCTTTATTTTAAATATTTTCTCATTTAATACTCCTTGGAATATCTTTTCGTGATTATAAAAGTAAAGTCATATCTGCTTGTTATAAAAATCTAAACATTACATTGGGAATTCCCTGGTGGTCCAGTGATTAGGACTGAGCACTTACAGTGCCGTAGCCCAGGTTCAATTCCTGGTCGGGGAACTAGGATCCCACAAACCATGCAGCGCGGCCAAAAACCCCAAAAAACCCAAAAAACTAAACATTACAAAACTAATACAGAAAGGAAAAGTCCCCTGCAATTCAGATCCTTAGAAATAAACACTTCAAGCTGTTTGATATAAGGACCTCTTTATCTTTAAAGTGTAAGTTGTTCTTTTTGACTTTTAATCCAAGTAGAAAGACTTAGAGCCATTATGCCCTTCAATTTCTACTGCCAATAGAAGGTGACAATAATAATAAGTGTCTTATACATAATATGTTATATATAATTATTATAATAAAATAGATATCTCCAAATAGGTGTCTTAAGCATAGATGGCTTTGTTTCTCTCCTATAAAGTAAGTGTGAAGGTAGGTAGTCTGGGGCTGATATAGTACAAATAATAGGCAATCATAATAGAACATTTGTTATTTCCTAGCCTTGTTCTAAGCACTTCATACTCTAAGAGAGAGAGATTTGTTATCCCCATTTTACAGGTGAAAGAATGGAAAAACTAATTTGCTCAAAGTTATAGTTAGGAAGTAACAGAATTAGGGTTCAAAGCAGGGCAGTTTGGCAATAGATTACCACTAGTGTGGTAGTCTTACAGATTGCTTCTTTCTGCTCTGCTGTTTCTGATGCATGTCTTACATATTCAAGTTGCCTCACTGACCAAGATGGTTGCTTGAGCACCAGCTTACACTTCAGCCTTCCAGGAGGGGGGGAGGGCAACCAAAAAGCTTTTCCTGTCCATCTGTCTGTCTTCATTTAATGGAGCTTTCCTAGAAATCCTTCTCAATGGGTTCCCCTTATATCTCAATTTGCCAAACTTAATCACACAGTCATATTTGGCTATAAAGAAGGTTGGGGACTATAGTCTTAATGGAGCACATTGTTAACCTGAATAATATAGGAGTGCTTTTAGTAAGGAGGTGGTGAGAATGAATGGTTAGGTAGGCCAGCATCTATTCTGGTTTAGGAATTGAGGAGAGTCAAGCATAAGAGCAGAAATTAATCATATGATCAAACTGTCACTGGAACTTTGGAAATGCAAATGGAATACCTACGGAAGAAAATTTTAAATGTAGTCCACATTCCTGTTCAGAGTATTGATTTTAGAGGACTATTAAGGGTTTTCTTCTGGATAATGTTCTGTGCAATCTTCGTTTTATGCTTTGCACATCCTGCAGGACTGTTTATAATAGTGAACAATTGAAACAACTGAAATGGTTAAGTGAGTGGTTATATTAATGGTGCATTGATGTTGTGAAATATTATGTAGCCATTTAATATTAAGCTTGTTACGTGCATAATTGGGAAAACCACTTATAAGTGAAAGCAGCATATAAAATTGGACTTAATATATGATTGCAACTGTGTAATATGTACAGAATATAGATTGAACTGAAATTCACCCAAATAACACTGTAATTGAGATCTCTGAGGAGTGGGGTTATGAGTGACTTTTAAATGTTTTAAAGATAATTTTCTGCATTTTCTTATGTGAGCATATGTTTATTTCAAAATCAGGATGAATTTCATTTTTAAATATTCTATGTGGATATTTAGATATAAATACCTTATGTCTTGCATTTCTAGTTTTCTCCTTTAAGTTACAGATGGCCTTGAGGAGCAGTGCTTAAGACATGTGGACATATTCAGAGCTTAGCCTAATGATAACAATAATAATAAGAGGAATAATAATAATAGAAAATGTATAACAATTTGATAAGTGTTTTTATGCAAATACCAATTTTCTTATCACTAAGCCATTCTTAAATATTCTCTTGTTGGAAAAGATAGTCCTCCTTGGGCCTTTTGCACTCTAGATGTCTTTCTGGGTATGCCAAGATTGCATACCTGACTACTCTAACCTGGACTATTTCTTAGGGTTGTTGTGTAGCTGGGAACCTTGAGAGATGAGGTACATTCTCCCCAGAACAAAGACCAGGCTTGCTTACTGTCTGCTATAAAAATGGTGGATTCCACAAGTCAGTGTTCCTCAGCCGCGATGCAAACACACTGTGTGTGCAGCATCCATCATGTTGACTTGGAGCCAGAGAGGACAGACATAAATATGCTGATGCCATGCCATGAGTAATAAAGTCTACCAGCATCCATGAAATAGTAACAGCCTAACTATTAGGCTAACTTTAGCTTGCAAGTAGGTTCAAATCACATCCCAGACCTGACATCTTTATGTTCTGAAAATATGAATTCCTTGTAGTTACTTTTACTGAGGAAGCAATTTAATACATTTTGAAAGTATACTTACCAATTGGTCCCCATCTCTACTTCCATCACTGGTTTTTGCCCTCATAAATATGGTGACCCTCTCCGATATTATATTTCATATATATTCTTTGTATCTTTGGAGTGAATCTTTCTTGCTTTTTTTTTAATAGATGAACTTATTTTTATTTATTTATTTATTTTTTTAAGGAGATTGCGATCGACACATATACACTATTTTTAATTTATTTATTTTTGGCTGCGTGGGGTCTTCGTTTCTGCGCACAGGCTTTCTCTAGCTGTGGTGAGCAGCGGCTACGCTTTGTTGCGGTGCACAGGCTTCTCTTTGCGGTGGCTTCTCTTGTTGCGGAGCATGGGCTTTAGGCGCTGGGGCTTCACTAGTTGTGGCTCTCAGGCTCTAGAGCGCAGGCTCAGTAGTCGTGGCACACGGGCTTAGTTGCTCCGCGGCATGTGGGATCTTCCTGGACCAGGGTTCGTACCCGTGTCCCCTGCACTGGGAGGCAGATTCTTAACCACTGCACCACCAGGGAAGCGCTCTTGCTTCTTTTTTCATAGCTTGTATCATTTACATGTATGTGTTTCAAGTGAAGAAGCGCAACATCTTTCAGGTCTATCCTGTATGATTGTGCCAGTTGGTAACTATACAGACTTTCCTGGCTAAGGTAGTAATTTGAAGCCGAAATACGTACCAAATCATTTGCCTTAGTGTGGGGTTACCTCCACCTGGCAGAAGGGGCACTTTTTTCTAATTTGCATAAATTTACCACCTCTCACTAAACCATGGGCCTATGTGAGGATCCTGGGATGGATATGTGTGTGTGTGTGTGTGTGTGTGTGTGTGTGTGTGTGTATATACCTCTTTCTACTTTCCATAAAGGTATCCTATGAACAAAGGCCCTGATGACCTGGTGGTCTCTTGTTTATCTTTTCCTTCTGGGTGTCTGTTTAGCCCTCTGGGCATCTATTCCGCCGTCCAACAGAAGCTGTGAGTTATAGAACTAACCAGCTTCACATCAGTCTCTTGGGTGTGCAGACTATGTCTGGGGCTCTGCAGGCTCGGAGACCAAAGAGAATTCATTAGTCCTTCCGCAACAGAGATGTGGAATGCAGGATCAGGGCTGATGTGACGGGCTTAGGGGACAAGGATGATTTACTCAGTCTGATCTTGGTATTTTTTTTCTTAGGAATATGGTCTGTTTATAAAAGAAGTTTTGCAAACCTGAGTGCCTCATAAGGTTTGATTCATGTTGGTTAAAAACAGTAAGCTTCAGAGTCCTATGTTGAAGACAGTATTAAAAAAGACAATATAGAAAAACATATCTAGAATCTAAATCTCTATCCAGTGCCTTTGATTAACCAGAAATTTTCCTTTGTTTCAATTTCACCCAAGGATAAGATTTTCTTGAACTATGAAAACCTCAAACCAATCTTTTGTAGGACAGTAGACTTTATGTGTCTACTATTCTGCTTGAAATTATCTGTTTGTCACTTAATCTCTTTCTGAATTTTTGCTCTTGAGTACATTTGTTTTTTTACTCAAACCAGTGTTGTTCCTAATTAGAAATTTAAATTACATCTGCTGCAGTTTGTACACACCAGGATGTATTTATGTGATACTTTCAGCCAGCCAAGATATTTTTCATGACTCCAACATACCATTTTTTTCATAGAGTGCTTATTGATGAGACCTTATAAAAATGCACAAGAATGTGCACAGAGAGGCAGTTGTGTGGCTCAGGAGAGACCTCACAAGGAAGAGATTTCTTAAATATATATATTTAAGAAATATATGGTACAGAAAAACACTTCTCCCTCTGTCTTACGCTGTTCTTTATACGTTCTCCCTTAGTGTATCTCATGGATGTGTGCTGTTGGAAAGTGAAAATAATCTTACAAATGGAGATATTTCATTAAATTTCAATGAGGTAATTAAGGAAACTCATTTTCAAAGATATACATTTATTTCAGTGGCTTGCATGTTGCTTAATCAGGAAATGACCAGAGTACTAAATACAGGTAGGTTGGGCTTGTCTCCATCAGTATGTTTGAGAGTCAGGCTGGGGGCTTCCCTGGTGGCGCAGTGGTTGAGAGTCCGCCTGCCGATGCAGGGCACTCGGGTTCGTGCCCCGGTCCGGGAGGATCCCACATGCCACGGAGCGGCTGGGCCCGTGAGCCATGGCCGCTGAGCCTGCACGTCCGGAGCCTGTGCTCCACAACGGGAGAGGCCACAACAGTGAGAGGCCCGCGTACCGGAAAAAAAAAAAAAGAAAAAAAAGAGAGAGTCAGGCTGTTGAAAGGAATGACATGGAGGTTAAAACAGCAGAGGCCCTTGCTGTGGGTGGAAACTACTTGGCTGAAAGCACGAATAAGTTATACTTGTTATTCATGTCAAGGGAAAGCTAAGAGAGAAAGGATGAATATTTGTATCTACCCAGGCATTATGCACTGCCACAGGATATTAAAAAATAAAAAGCCGATCCTGAGACTTAAGCTCCTCTTCCTATAGGAAGGAAGAGGAATAGAGGCTCCATTATTTGGCAATGCTTTCTTCTGAATATTATATTTCAGATTTGACATTTTCAGCCAATAAAATATTGCTAAGAAGGTTGCTAAGGAATTCTCTAACATAAAACATTTATTACTGGGACCACTGTCCTTGAGCCTGGGGTTATGTTTAAATGTTTTCGATTAAAAGCCTCTGATTTCAAGGCTAGATAATTCTCCCCCTCTTTTCACGGCCCTGTATTGTCTGGGTACTTGTCGGCTACACATGTTGGCCATAGATTGACCACAGAACTATTCCTAAGACGAAAGATTCTAGTGTGATATTGTCACAATCGGATTAGATATTGCAGAATAAAATCTTTTACAAACTGTTTTTTCTTTTCAAACCTTTCCTGATATTTTCGTAAGAGAGATTCATGGAACTTGGAAAATTCTCTGTGAAGCTTCTCTTAGCAAAGTGCTAGCACAGAAACCCTTTTTGCCCCTTGAGATCCTATCCTTTAAGCCTCAACTTGCTATTCTTCTCTGAAATTTTCTACTCCTCTGGGGTCTCACTGACTCCCCTCCACCTTGCATCTCTGACTACTTCCATCATCCCACTTTGAGGCTTGTTTGAATATCCTTGTGGTCTGCTCTGGTGGTTTTATGAATTGTTCCTAATTAAAGTGTAAGCTCTGTTAAAGGGGTTGGTGTCTGTTTTTTTGTATCTCCCCTCATGCCTCATAAGCCCCTAACATAACAAGTCCATAATGGGTGCTTGGCTAAGTAGATTTACTTTGTTTGGAAGTCTGTTAAGAGGCCGAAGTTAAGGACAGTCATATTTTATGTTTTCTACATTGAGCTGAATACTTAGCTCCAGACACCCACCTGGTCTAAGTCAAAAGTGCTTGGTTTGAGTCTCAGCACTATTGCTTAATTAACCCCATGATCTTTGGCATATGATTTAACGTCTGTGTCTTTATCAATGATTTATTAATCCCTCAATTCCCTTTTAGTCCAAATGTTTGAAGACAGCTTGATTGATCTACAGCACTGGTTCTCCAAGTGTGGTCCCCAGGTCAAGAGTACCATCATCATCTGGGAACTGTTAAAAATGCAAGTTATAGATGCCCCCCGTCCCATACCTACTGAATCAGAAACTCAACATTTTACAAGCCCTCCAAGTGATTCTGATGCATGCTGAGGTTTAAGAACTACTGATTTGCAGTGTAGTCAAATCCCTGGTATGGTGAGAAGCTCCATACCACAATGTTAACGGACATTGACGATTCTGCAGTCATTTCATGGTTGGCATTTAAATCCAGTGTCTCGTTTCATCTTTAAGGCTCTGAAGAATGGCTCACTATTGCATCATACTCAAGTTTGCAGGTACTACCCACAGAACTGAAGCTCCTAAGCTTCTATAAACTGTGGACAATTGAGGGGTGAAAAATCTTTCTGAGGGTGAACAAAGAATATGCAATGGACAGGGGATTAATTTCCAGCGGCAGCCTCCTAATTTTGTATTCATCCCATTGTACGCGTGCTAGGCTACACATGCAACGTCTGCTGATATACGTTAGGTAATTGGGCATCCAGCAGCCCTGTTTGCATGCAGAGGTGGTTGCACACCTCCCATGTGCAACTTGAAAATTAAAGCCCAGTTTGAAGCTGGCTGAAGGCTTACTGCTAGGAAAATGAGATAAGGAAGAAATGGCTTCTGTTAATCAGAGCTTTTGGCCTCTACTATTCAATCTTTGCTAATTTGTCCTTTGAAACTGTATGTTCCGTGTTGGACAAAGACTTCTAAGAGTATCTGGGATTTTTTTAAAAAGACCTACATTTATAAGCTGATTGTATTTATCCGTAACATTTCCCCTCACACTGTACCTGCATGTACGCTGCAGTCTTGCTGTGCTTATGTTTCTGCTCTATGAAGTATTCATACTTCTGTGGGACTACGTGTATCATCACAAAGAGCCACCCCCCAGCACAGACTCATGGACTGGGTCTCTGGCATCATTTCATTTCAATTCAGCCCACATTCATCGAGCAGCTACTTTGTGCCAGGGGCTGGGCATATATGGATCCCTCAAGCACCGTTTCTGCCCTCAAAAGCTCACAATATTGTAACAACTTCTTGAACCTTAGTGGTGAATATTTTTGCTTAAGTGAAGTCTTCCCTGGTCCCTGGTCCCCGCTCCCCATCCCCCCCCACCCCAGAGAATTGAAGTGACTCCTTACTTCTCTGAACTCCTGATTATGCTTGACCTGTGTCCCCAGGAGAATGAGGGGCCCAGCAGACCCCTGCCTAGAAGTCAAAGCCCCAAAACACAAGACTGTGGCCATGTGGCCACTCAGATGGGTCATCAGGAGGAGGTGGCTGCATTGCAGATGGCCCCCTACGCCCAGTGTGTGGGAGCCAAAAATGTGAGAGTGTTTCCTGTACTCCTGTAGTGGGTGACATGGAAGAGAATGCCAGTCATCTCAAAGGGATGTGCCCATGAGCGCCACCTGGAGGCATAGCGGATCCCTACAAAGACAGTTTACCAAGAGCTGACCCTGAAGAAGTCACTTGTCATTCTCCATCAACTGCTTTATATTTCCATATGTGGCCGTGTGCACTTGTTTTAGTTTACCAGATAGATTGTAAGCTCCTGGAGAACACACCTGGGTCTTAAAAGGAATATTCTCTTTCCTAGTACCTATTTGATGGTGATGATCATAAATACAGTATATTATCAGAAAGAATGTATGGTGCTTTATATGCATTAATAATTTCTCAAGATAATCCATTTTTTTCTCTTCATTCTAGCATAGGTGCATATACCTTGATAATACCAAATGAAAAACGAAGAAATGAGATGCAACGGAGTATGTATATTATTTACCATTCAAAATACTTCTCATTTTCTTTTTTTTGTTTTTAAACTACAGCTTTTGTTACTTTATTCATAATTTTCTTTTAAATTTATTTTTGGCTGCGTTGGGTCTTCGTTGCTGCATGTGGGCTTTCTCTAGCTGCGGCAAGCGGGGGTTACGCTTCATTGCGGTGCGCGGGCTTCTCACTACGGTGGCTTCTCTTGTCACGGAACACGGGCTCTAGGCACGCGGGCTTCAGTAGTCGTGGCTCACGGGCTTAGTTGCTCCCCAGCATGTGGGATCTTCCCAGACCAGGTCTCGAACCCGTGTCCCCTGCATTAGCAGGTGGATTCTTAAGCACTGTGCCACCAGGGAAGCCCAACTTTGGCAGTTTTAATTATACCTTTTAAAATTATTCTATTTTAGTGCTTCTAAATTTGTTTCTCTGTGTTAATAGCAGAGCTCATTGCACGGTTATAAACCTGAGGTTTCTGTTGGGCTTAAACAGTTTCACACCTATCAAGTTCCTGTAAAATTCGGCTCACTGCAGATGTCCTTACAGGACTTGGAACACTTTTGAAAGAGACAAGTCATATATGAAATAGATTATAAAATAATCTGTCTCTTTCTAGACCTGTCCCATTCCTTTTTTATAAATTTTTAGTTTTGGCTGCGTTGAGTCTTTGTTGCTGTGCGTGGGCTTTCTCTACTTGCGGTGAGCTGGGGCTACTCTTTGTTGCGGTTCCTGGGCTTCTCATTGGGTGGCTTCTCTTGTTGCAGAGCACGGGCTCTAGGTGTGGGCTTCAGTAGTTGTGGCACATGGGCTCAGTAGTTGTGGCTCGTGGTCTCTAGAGCTCAGGCTCAGTAGTTGTGGCGCATGGGCTTAGTTGCTCCACAGCATATGGGATCTTCCTGGACCAGGGCTCGAACCCATGTCCCTTGCATTGGCAGGCGGATTCTTAACCACTGCACCACCAGGGAAGTCCCTGTCCCATTCCTTCTTAATGGAATTTTTTTTTTTCAGTCTCTGTATTCCCATAATTTTGTAACTATCAGAGTCTACCCTCAGCTGTTTTTATTCGTGACTTCACTTTCCTTCTTTAGATTATAAGCTCTTTGAGGGCAGGGGCTACATCTTACTTGTTTTTGTGCTCCTTGTACCTAGTGGGCATATAGCATGCTTAACTGAAGTTGTACAGTAAAATAAATGCTACCCTTTAAAGTTACAGTATTATACCTTAGAGTTGGAAGGAGAACTAAAGTTCATTTAATTCACAAAGAAGTTCTGAGGCTTGTTCAAGTCAACTGTGGGGCTAGCACTGAGATTCTGTGCCTCTCCTATCTTGATCTTAATAGGAAATTTAATTTTGTAATGACCAATGGACATAAGGGCACAGCAGGAAAGCAGCTCTATAAAGGTCTCCACTGGACAGGTGGGCCCCTGGGTGGTACATCGGAGTCTGTGCAGAGTATGACAATCACAGCTATGCTAACACAGTGACTGTGGGCGCTGCCTGCAGGTGACCAACGGAATCCCAAAGATTCTGGCATTTTACAAGTTTTTGATTTAAATAGTTAACAGGAATTTAAGCCTCAGTGCAGTCTGGATTTTTGAGATGTTTCAGAAAGGTTTTTTTCCCTCTAATAATGAAAAAATATTATAAATGGACGTTTGAAATAATCACTTCTAATGAGATTCGGGCATACATTGGAAGAACAGAACTAGTATCTCTGGCGCCCCCTGCTGCCAGTCAGTGTATATTTGGGGAATGAGCACTGCTCTACATGGAGTAGGCTCAGCCTAGTGGTTCCAAGTGCCAGGAATCTGAGAGGCCTCGTTCCTCGTTACATTAAGCTTGGGGAATATTTAAAATAAAGTGAATACGGGCATTAGAATTTTATGGGGATTTGTGTTTACTGTGTGTGAAAAGTTCTTATTGACACATGAATGTTTTGCACACACTCTCTATAGGAAACTTTTAACATTAAATGATATAGGGTTTGAAAAATGCCAGAGTGGGAGGAAAAACTGAACTTCTTTATTTAGTAGGAGTTCAGGTTGTTTTCAATTTTTAAAAAAAATTTATTTATTTTTGGCTACGTTGGGTCTTTGTTGCTGCGCGCGGACATTCTTTAGTTGCGGTGAGCGGGGGCTACGAGCGGGGGCTACTCTTCGTTGTGGTGTGCGGGCTTCTCATTTCAGTGGCTTCTCTTGTTGTGGAGCACGGGCTCTAGGCGCAAGGGCTCTAGGTGCATGGGCTTCAGTAGTTGTGGCGCACGGACTTAGTTGCTCCGTGGCACGTGGGATCTTCCCGGACCAGGGCTTGAACCCATGTCCCCTGCATTGGCAGGTGGATTCTTAACCTCTGCGCCATCAGGGAAGCCCCTGTTTTCAAATTTGAACCTTCTGTGCAGACTCTTGGAGAGAAAGTGCCTTAGGGTGACTCCAAGGGGTTAGGACTGGGTGGGTGGTGTCTTCCTTTCCTGGATATCTCGTCCACTCATGCTTGCATGTAGTTAATTGTCCATCTGATGGTGGTTTGTTATGCTTTCAAGGGAGCATTTCCCTTTTCATGCTCTAATAATTGATGATTTGATATTTCTCACCTGGCTTAGTGGCTGCAAAAGAGCTGGAGGACCTGAAGAGGTGGAAGGAGCAACAAAGGACAAAGCCCATTAACCTGGCACCCATGCAGCTAGGTAAGCCAGCAAGCCAGTTGCTTGAATGCGGAAGGACAGGGGCACCCAAGGATCCTGTTAGCACCTTGCCCACATCTGTCTTTCAATGTACGTTATAGGTCATTGGACCATTGTGCTGCTTGAAATGGAATGCATTTAATGTCGAAACATGCACTTAAAGTCAAAAGTATGCAGGTATACTGTTGTTTCTGATTTTCTGCAAGTAGCAAAGGGATGATGCCACAGTTAATGTGGGCGTAGAAGGATGGCTTAATTGCCAAATAATTTAAAGCCTCTTAGTTGATCAGCTCTGAAGAAATCTTACCTGGGGCGCTGCATATGCCCTGTCATAGCTTTTGTTCCCATCCTGATTAGTGCTATCACAAGCATATTAATCATGGCAGTTAACTGGTTATGGGAAAAAGAATGAATGGAGAGTCAATTCCAACACTAAGATGCGAGTGAGCTGGGGACACAGGGTGGGTATAAAGAGAACATCGCCTGTGTTTTAATTCGCAAATAGAGACTTTTGGGCCTCTGGAACACGTGGCAGTGTGATGAATTGTCTGTGCTGCCTTTGCCTGGTGTTTGAATAATTCAACGGGGAAGCCCTCTAATGGGAATCACTCACATCTTCTCTTTTCTCTTCCAGTAGCAGCTGAGAGCTTAAAGGGCTAGACACACAGTTCCCACAGATTTAGTTCACACCAATGTGTTACGAGTCAGAGGCCACTGACTCTCACAGTGTTTTTTATCTATTTATTTATTTTTTTGGCTGCACTGTGTGGCATGCGGGATCTTAGTTTCCCTACCAGGAATTGAACCCACACCCCCTGCAGTGGAAGTGCAGAGTCTTAACCACTGGACTGCCAGGGAAGTCCCTCATAGTAGTTGTCAAGAAGTATTTTTTTCCAAGATGTAGGTGAAAATAACCTAATTTGGTAATCATTTAGTGAGTGCAAGTAATAGTGTTATCATTATCATCCCACTGTATTTCATGAGAGGGGTTAATCTCGTGTCACCTTTTTGCTGAGTAAGCTGCATTTGAGGGGTGCAACCTGGAGACAGCTTTGTCCTTCCTAACTGGCCCCCTCACACCAGCTATGTGGGTCTACTTTTTCTTATGTTCTTTGGATGAAATTAGATTTTTTTGGTATTTCTCAAATAATAAAGTTGTCCAGCTAATTCTAGGCATAAAAACAGTGTCATTTCAGTAATTAAGTTTAGTCCTAAATACTGATCAAAACTCTGTTACTGATAGAGATTAAAGCTTCTTCCCTGCTCCAGCCCAGGTCTGTTTTGGATAGAGAGTGGGCAAAGGAAATGGGGTGTGGCTGAATTTTTCACTATTGACTCCACTGTTCCCACATTCTGACCCCTCATGGGTAAAAGGGAGAAGGAGAGGTTAGGGTCCGTAGTGCACCGATCCCAGTTTCTTCAAGTTTTGGTGTGTGTTTACTGTGCATCTCACCCCTGGGGTTCTTGGAGTTCTCCAGAGTCCCTCCTTGCCTGCCAGCCATCTCTCACCTGGACTTCCTTGATAGATATGATACTTTTTCCTGCTGGCAGTGCTTGGCTTCACCGCTGGCTCTTGGTAGCTGGACTATCTCTGTAGAGCTCCATTGTACCTCTGGGTGGCCCACATGGGCAAGGCCCTTTTTAAGTTTTTTGGCCATGCCGCGCGGCATGCAGGATCTTAGTCCCCCAACCAGGGATCGAACCCGCGCCCCCTGCAGTGGAAGTGCAGAGTCTTAACCACTGGACCGCCAGGCAAGTCCAGGGCAAGTCCCTTTAAGATGGCGTTAGATTGGCATTCTCTTTCGTGACAGCCAGATTGGGAGTGCAGGAAACACTTGTGCATTCTTCCCACAAACTCTGGGAATACAGGCCACTTGCCCTGCAGCCATCTTTTCTTTGTGACCAGTCTGAGTAGCCACATGAGAACAGCCATGTGCCTTTTTGTTCTGACCTTCCTAAGCATGGGTCCACGAGGTCCCTCAGTCTCTTGGGGACACAGATTGAGCCCTTCAAGTGATTTTCATTAAACCTCTCTTACTTACATTGATGTGAAGATTCCTCCTTCCCCAAACACACACACAGAGAAGATGAAATTCACAAAGACATCTTTTCTCTGATTTCTACCTTCCTTTGACGTAGCTAACCTCTTTTATAGACTGAAGGTAGTTGCCAATTAAGGTTCCCCAAACTGATTTTCAGTTACACCCTTGCAGATCCTGCCTAGGGAGCCAAGTACTTGCCTTGGGGGTTTGGAGTTGTTGGTGCCTACTGTCTTGGGGCCTTAACCAAAAAAGAGCAGGAGTTCTGCTATATGGTGTACCTAGGAATGGTCAAGGGGGAAGAGGGTAGCAAGTAGAAAAGATTTCTAGAATGTTTTAAACTTTGAGATGAGTTTTAAAGAAAACCTGCAAATGCTTATCCATCTTTCTCCATTTTTATTTTTTAATTTAATTTTTAAATTTTTTGGCCACGCCACTTGGCATGTGGGATCTTAGTTCCCTGACAAGGGATTGAACCCGTGCCCCCTGCAGTGGAAGCATGGAGTCTTAACCACTGGACTGCCAGGAACGTCCAACTGTCTCCATTTTAAAATTCTCAACTCCTCCTCTATTCCTCTACCCCGTAAAATATTGGAATGGTTCTAGGAGATACTGAAAGTGCCTGTAACGTTAGATAAAAGCCTCAATAGCCCTCACTGTTTCTTTCCTTAGGGCCAAGACCAAACAGGTATTATAGAGCTCTTGGGACTCAGAAGTCTCTGTGGTGTCTTTATCTGTTCAATTATAACAACTATGATGAATGCAATTGTTTTACTGCATCTTCTGTGCAAGTGAATCTTTCAGAGAACTGACAATTTTAGTGACCAATTCACCGGAGAATTATTTCAAAGGAATCTTTAAAATATGCACGCCAAGCTTGCATAAACACTGAGAAATCCCTAAATAGTAATTCTTAGATGATTGTCAAATTGCAAGGATTTCTGGCCCCCAGTTATTATAGGTTTAAGAGAGAGCAGACGAATGACCTAACATCCATATTTTTCTCTTGAACACCTAAAGAAAAGAACAATAAATAGTATGGATTGACAATCAATTTTAATTAGAATATTCCCATTGTACTTTTAAAAACTGCGTTATAAAGACTGTATACTCATCTCATGGCAAGACCTCTGAGGCTTTCCTGAGCTTTCGTTACTTGAATACAGGGCAATAGAGTCAGAAGAAGAAAAACATTGGAAGCATCACTGATCATCATCTTTATTAGGTTAAGGAATGGTCATACTCTAGCAGAAAGAATGTTCTGGAATTTCCAGAGCACTATTTCTTATTATTTAGCATGGACCTTCAGGTGTGATTTCAGTCTAAAGAAAAACTTGAGTACCTACGTGATTGAAAAACCTTAGTAGCATTGTCCTCTTCTTGGGGGAATACGGCCTTATCTTTCTGTCCAGCTCTTTCTCTTTTATGCAATTACTATTGTTTAATGTCTTATTTAAAAAACTGGTTATGTTACCGAACCAAATTTGGGCCTGCTCACCCATGCGCAGTAAAGCCAAGCTACTGACACTGGGCTGTGGTGAAGGGAAGTGCAGTGCAGTAAGGCATTATAAGCCACGGAGTTGGGGACAGCTAGTGCTCAAAAAACCTGAACTCCCCGATGGGTCTCAGGAGAGCATTTTTAAAGGCCAGGTGAGGGAGGGGAGTGATCAGCTTGTGCACAATTCTGATTGGTTGACGGTGAGGTAACAGGGCTGGCTGTGTCACAGGGGTTAACATTATCAATCCTTAGGCTCCAGAAGGCTTGGGGGCTGTGTGCTCATGGCCATCACGTGGTTACATCTTCCATATGATGTTGGTTTTAGCATCTGTAAAACAACTCAGGAAATGTGCATCAGGTACTATTCTCTAGGTACTTCAGGGAGGAGCTAAAGCAGAGGATACAGGAGAGGGGTCTGTCCCGGGAAGAACCCATAGGGTCTTGCTCAGTTACAGTTCCCCCTTTTCTTTGATACTCCTTAACCTTGAGGAGAACAGGTGTTGGACAAGAAAGGGAGTAACGTTTTGGGTGGAGAGGTTAATCATAAACTCGGCAGAGGAACTCGGTTTCAGTTATGTCCTTATTTCCAGGGGTATGAAAATGTTAAAGAAACTCATGGTGTAGACTTATCATGTATTCAATTAGTCTTTGATGGCTGACAATTCAGCTTAACATTCATGTTTCACCTTCATGACTTTTTTTTCCCTTAGGTGGAAACCAGTCAGAGGTTGAAGTCAGGCAGAGACAACAACTTCAACTGATACAATCTAAATACCAGAAAAAGGTCAGAATCCATCTCTTTTAGCTTAAATTTGGCAATAAATTAGAGTACCAGCACTTTGAAAGTAACCTTGAAATAACACAGTAACTTTACCAAAAGCATAAAACCTTCAAACAAACTGCAAAAGAAAGTCTCAGATATCAAAGAAGTCAGGATGTGAGAAGTGAAGGGATAAATACTGCAAATTCTCACCCAAGCTGTCTATCAGTCAGTGAGACCTTTGGTAAAGGGGTTTTTTTCCCCCCTAGTTTAAGTCTCTACTATGTTTAGAATATTCAGTTTCCAAGAACATGGATTTGTTTACTCCATTCGAGTCCTGAAAGTACTACAAAAATTTTTAATATTCCAGCAATTTTTTTTTTAACAGTAAACTCTGAGTTTTATAATTAGCAAAAATTATCTGCCCTTTCTTCTCTCCAACCTGGTGGAGGTGGGCTGGGGACAGAGGAGACAGAAAGACAGAGACCAAGGAAGAAACACAAAAAATTTCATGGGCAGCAAATGTGTCCTGACCATCCTCTGTGATCTAAGTAGCTTGAAGAACCAACCTATAATCATGGCACGCTATAGCACAAAAAATACTGTAATTTGCCTTTCATCATAATTTTTTTAACATCTTTATTGGAGTATAACTGCTTTACAATGGTGTGTTAGTTTCTGCTTCATAACAAAGTGAATCAGTTATACATATACATATATCCCCATATCTCTTCCCTCTTGCCACTTCCTCCCTCCCACTCTCCCTATCCCAACCTCTAGGTGGTCACAAAGCACCAAGCTGATCTCCCTGTGCTGTGCGGCTGCTTCCCACTAGCTATCTATTTTACATTTGGTAGTGTATATATGTTCATGCCACTCTCTTACTTTGTCCCATCTTACCCTTCGCCCTCCCCGTATCCTCAAGTCCATTCTCCAGTAGGTTTGCGTCTTTATTCCCATGTTGCACCTAGGTTCTTCATGGCCATTTTTTTTTTTTTTTAAGATTCCATATATCTGTGTTAGCATACGGTATTTGTTTTTCTCTTTCTGACTTACTTCACTCTGTATGACAGACTCTAGGTCCATCCACCTCACTACAAATAACTCAATTTCGTTTACTTTTATGGTTGAGTAATATTCCATTGTATATATGTGCCACATCTTCTTTATCCATTCATCTGTTGATGGACACTTAGGTTGCTTCCATGTCCTGGTTATTGTAAATAGAGCTGCAATGAACATTTTGGTACATGACTCTTTTTGAATTATGGTTTTCTCAGGGTATATGCCCAGTAGTGGATTGCTGGGTCGTATGGTAGTTTTATTTTTAGTTTTTTTTTTTTTTGCGGTAAGTGGGCTTCTCACTGGTGTGGCCTCTCCTGTTGCGGAGCAGAGGCTCTGGATGCGCAGGCTCAGTGGCCATGGCTCACGGGCCCAGCCGCTCCATGGCATGTGGGATCTTCCCGGACCGGGGCACGAACCAGTGTCCCCTGCATCTGCAGGCGGACTCTTAACCACTGCGCCACCAGGGAAGCCCTATTTTTAGTTTTTTAAGGAACCTCCATACTGTTCTCCATCGTGGCTGTATCAATTTACATTCCCACCAACAGTGCAACAGGGTTCCCTTTTCTCCACACCCTCTCCAGCATTTATCGTTTGTAGATTTTTTGATGATGGCCATTCTGGCTGGTGTGAGATGGTATCTCATTGTAGTTTTGATTTGCATTTCTCTAATGATTAATGATGTTGAGCATTCTTTCATGTGTTCGTTGGCAGTCTGTATATCTTCTTTGGAGAAATGTCTGTTGAGGTCTTCTGCTCATTTTTGGATTGACTTGTTTGTTTTTTTGATATTGAGCTGCATGAGCTGCTTGTAAATTTTGGAGATTAATCCTTTGTCAGTTGCTTCATTTGCAAATATTTTCTCCCATTCTGAGGGTTGTCTTTTCGTCTTGTTTATGATTTCCTTTGCTGTGCAAAACCTTATAAGTTTCATTAGGTCCCATTTGTTTATTTTTATTTCCATTTCTCTAGGAGGTGGGTCAAAAAGGATCTTGCTGTGATTTATGTCATAGAGTGTTCTGCCTATGTTTTCCTGTAAGAGTTTGATAGTGTCTGGCCTTACATTTAGGTGTTTAATCCATTTTGAGTGTTAGGGAGTGTTCTAATTTCATTCTTTTACTTGTAGCTGTCCAGTTTTCCCAGCACCACTTATTGAAGAGGCTGTCTTTTCTCCATTGTATATTCTTGCCTCCTTTATCAAGGATAAGGTGACCATATGTGCATGGGTTTGTCTCAGGGCTTTCTGTCCTGTTCCATTGATCTATATACCTGTTTTTGTGCCAGTACCATACTGTCTGGATTACTGTAGCTTTGTAATATAGTCTGAAGTCCGGGAGCCTGATTCCTCCAGTTCCATTTTTCTTTCTCAAGATTGCTTTGGCTATTTGGAGTCTTTTGTGTTTCCATATAAATTGTGAATTTTTTTGTTCTAGTTCTGTGAAAAATGCCAGCGGTAGTTTGATAGGGATCGCATTGAATCTGTAGATTGCTTTGGGTAGTACAGTCATTTTCACAATGTTGATTCTTCCAATCTAAGAACATGGTATGTCTCTCCATCTATTTGTATCATCTTTAATTTCGTTCATCAGTGTCTTATAATTTTCTGCATACAGGTCTTTTGTCTCCTTAGGTAGGTTTATTCCTAGGTATTTTATTCTTTTTGTTGCAATGGTAAATGGGAGTGTTTTCTTGATTTCACTTTCAGATTTTTCATCATTAGTGTATAGGAATGCAAGAGATTTCTGTGCATAAATTTTGTATCCTGCTACTTTACCAAATTCATTGATTAGCTCTAGTAGTTTTCTGGTAGCATCTTTAGGATTCTCTATGTGTAGTATCATGTCATCTGCAAACAGTGACAGCTTATTTCTTCTTTTCCAGTTTGGATTCCTTTTATTTCTTTTTCTTCTCTGATTGCTGTGGCTAAAACTTCCAAAACTATGTTGAATAATAGTGGTGAGAGTGGGCAGCCTTGTCTTGTTCCTGATTTTAGAGGAAATGGTTTCAGTTCTTCACGATTGAGAACGATGTTGGCTGTGGGTTTGTCATATATGGCCTTTATCATGTTGAGGTAAGTTCCCTCTATGACTGCTTTCTGGAGGTTTTTTTCATAAATGGGTGTTGAATTTTGTCAAAAGCTTTCTCTGCATGTATTGAGATGATCATATGGTTTTTCTCCTCAGTTTGTTAATATGGTGTATCACATTGATTGACTTGGTGTATATTGAAGAATCCTTGCATTCCTGGGATAAACCCCAGTTGATCATGGTGTATGATCCTTTTAATGTGCTGTTGGAGTCTGTTTGCTAGTATTTTGTTGAGGAGTTTTGCATGTATGTTCATCAGTGATATTGGCCTGTAGTTTTCTTTCTTTGTGACGTCTTTGTCTGGCTTTGGTATCAGGGTGATGGTGGCCTCGTAGAATGAGTTTGGGAGTGTTCGTACCTCTGCTATATTTTGGAAGAGTTTGAGAGGGATAGGCGTTAGCTCTTCTGTAAATGTTTGATAGAATTCGCCTGTGAAGCCGTCTGGTCCTGGGCTTTTGTTTCTTGGAAGATTTTTAATCACAGTTTTCATTTCAGTGCTTGTGATTGGTCTGTTCATATTTTCTGTTTCTTCCTGGTTCAGTCTCAGAAGGTTGTGCATTTCTAAGAATTTGTCCATTTCTTCCAGGTTGTCCATTTTATTGGCATAGGGTTTCTTGTAGTAATCTCTCATAATCCTTTTTATTTCTGCAGTGTCAGTTGTTACTTCTCCTTTTTCATTTCTAATTCTATTGATTTGACTCTTCTCCCTTTTTTTCTTGATGAGTCTGACTAATGGTTTATCAATTTTATCTTCTCAAAGAACCAGCCTTTTAGTTTTATTGATCTTTGCTATCATTTCCTTCATTTCTTTTTCATTTATTTCTGATTGGATCTTTATGATTTCTTTCCTTCTGCTAACTTTGGGGTGTTTTTGTTTTTCTTTCTCTAATTGCTTTAGGTGTACGGTTAGGTTATTTGAGATGTTTCTTCTTTCTTAAGCTAGGCTTGTATTGCTATAAACTTCCCTCTTAGAACTGCTTTTGCTGCATCCCATAGGTTTTGGGTCTTCATGTTTTCATTGTCATTTATTTCTAGGTATTTTTTGATTTCCTCTTTGATTTCTTCAGTGATCTCTTGGTTATTACATAGTGTATTGTTTAGCCTCCATGTGTTTGTATTTTTTACAGAGTTTTTTCTGTAATTGACATCTAGTCACATAGCGTTGTGGTTGGAAAAGATACTTGATACGATTTCAATTTTCGTAAATTTACCAAGGCTTGATTTGTGAGCCAAGATATGATCTATCCTGGAGAATGTTCCATGAGCACTTGAGAAGAAAGTGTATTCTGTTGGTTTTGGATGGAATATCCTATAAATATCAATTTAGTCCATCTTGTTTAATGTATCATTTAAAGGGTGTGTTTCCTTATTTATTTTCATTTTGGATGATCTGTCCATTGGTGAAAGTGGGGTGTTAAAGTCCCCTACTATGACTGTGTTACTGTTGATTTCACCTTTTATGTCTGTTAGTATTTGCCTTATGTACTGTGGTGCTCCTATGTTGGGTGCATAAATACTTACAATTGTTATATCTTCTTCTTGGATTGATCCCTTCATCATCATGTAGTGTCCTTCTTGTCTCTTGTAATAGTCACTGTTTTAAAGTCTATTTTGTCTGATATGAGAATTTCTTCTCCAGCTTTCTTTTGATTTCCATTTGCATGGAATATCCTTTTCCATCTCCTCACTTTCAGTCTTATGTGTCCCTAGGTCTGAAGTGGGTCTCTTGTAGACAGCATATATATGGGTCTCGTTTTTGTATCCATTCAGGCAGTCTGTGTCTTTTGGTTGGAGCATTTAATGCATTTACATTTAAGGTCGTTATCAATATGTATGTTCCTATTACCATTTTCTTAATTGTTTTGGGTTTGTTATTGTAGGTCTTTTCCTTTTCTTGTGTTTCCTGCCTAGAGAAGTTCCTTTAGCATTTGTTGTCAACCTGGTTTAGTGGTGCTGAACTCTCTTAGCTTTTGCTCGTCTGTAAAGGTTTTAATTCCTCTGTCAAATCTGAATGAGATTCTTGCTGGGTATAGTAATCCTGGTTGTAGGTTTTCCCCCTTCATCACTTTAAAGATGTCCCGCCAGTCCCTTCTGGCTTGCAGAGTTTCTGCTGAAAGATCAGCTGTTAACCTTATGGGGATTCCCTTGTATGTTATTTGTTGTTTTTCCCTTGCTGCTTTTAATATTTTTTCTCTGTATTTAATTTTTGATAGTTTAATTAATATGTGTCTTGGTGTGTTTCTCCTTGGATTTATCCTGTATGGGACTCTCTGTGCTTCCTGGACTTGGTTAACTATTTCCTTTCCCATATTAGGGAAGTTTTCAACTATAATCTCTTCAAATATTTTCTCAGTCCCTTTCTTTTTGTCTTCTTCTGGGACCCCTATAATTCCAATGTTGGTGCATTTAATGTCTCAGAGACCGTCGTAGAGACTGTCCTCAATTGTTTTCATTTTTTTTCTTTATTCTGCTCTGCAGTAGTTATTTCTACTATTTTGTCTTCCAGGTCACGTATCCGTTCTTCTGCCTCAGTTATTCTGCTATTGATCCCTTCTAGAGAATTTTAATTTCATTTACTGTGTTGTTCATCACTGTTTGTTTTCTCTTTAATTCTTCTAGGTCCTTGTTAAACGTTTCTTGTATTTTCTCCATTCTATTTCCTAGATTTTGCATCATCTTTACTATCATTCTGAATTCTTTTTCAGGTAGACTGCCTATTTCCTCTTCATTTGTTAGGTCTGCTGGGTGTTTACCTTGCTCCTTCATCTGTTGTGTGTTTCTCTTTCTTCTGCTTTTGCTTAACTTACTGTGTTTGGGGTCTCCTTTTCACAGTCTGCAGGTTCGTAGTTCCTGTTGTTTTTGGTGTCTGTCCCCAGTGGCTAAGGTTGGTTCAGTGTGTTGTGTAGGCTTCCTGGTAGAGGGGACTGGTGCCTGTGTTCTGGTGTATGAGGCTGGATCTTGTCTTTCTGGTGGGCAGGACCATGTCTGGTGGTGTGTTTTGGGGTGTCTGTAACCTTATTATGATTTTAGGCAGCCTCTCTGCTAATGGGTGGGGTTGTGTTCCTGTCTTGCTAGTTGTTTGGCATAGGGTGTCCAGCACTGTAGCTTGCTGGTCGTTGAGTGAAGCTGGGTCTTGGCATTGAGATGGAGATCTCTGGGAGATTTTCACCATTTGATATTATATGCAGCTGGGAGGTCTCTTGTGGACCAATGTCCTGAAGTTGGCTCTCTCACCTCAGAGGCACAGCCCTGACACCTGGCTGGAGCACCAAGAGCCTGTCATCCACATGGCTCAGAATAAAAGGGAGAAAAAGAAAGAGAGAAAGAAAGAAAGGAAGAAAGGAAGAAAGGAAGAAAGGAAGAAAGAAGATAAAATAAAATTAAAAGTTATTAAAATAAAAAATAATAATTAAAAATATATTTTTTAAAGTAATAAAAAGAAAGAAGAGAGCAACCTAACCAAAACACAAATCCACCAATAATAACAAGTGCTAAAAACTATACTATATATAAAAAAAGAAAAAGATGGAGAGACCAAACCCTAGGACAAATGGTAAAAGCAAAGCTGTACAGACAAAATCACACACAGAAGCATACACATACACACTCACAAAAAGAGGAAAAGGGAAAAGAAAAATATATCGTTGCTTCCAAAGTTCACCTCCTCAATTTGGGGTGATTCGTTGTCTCTTCAGGTATTCCACAGATGCAGGGTACATCAAGTTGATTGTGGAGATTTAATCCGCTGCCCCTGAGGCTGCTGGTAGAGATTTTCCTTTCTCTTCTTTGTTCGCACAGCTCCCAGGGTTCAGCTTTGGATTTGGCCCCGCCTCTGCGTGTAGGTCGCCTGAGGGCGTCTGTTCTTCGCTCAGACAGGACGGGGTTAAAGGAGCAGCTGATTCGGGGGCTCTGGCTCACTCAGGCCGTGGGGGAGGGAGGGGCACGGAGTACGGGGCGAGCCTGCGGCGGCAGAGGCTGCTTGACGTTGCAGCAGCCTGAGGCGCACCGTGCGTTCTCCCGGGGAAGTTGTCCCTGGATCCCGGGACCCTGGAAGTGGCGGGCTGCACAGGCTCCCCGGAAGGGGGGTGTGGATAGTGACCTGTGCTCGCACACAGGCTTCTTGGTGGCTGCAGGAGCAGCCTTAGCATCTCATGCCCGTCTCTGGGGTCTGCGCTGATAGCCGCGGCTCCTCCCCGTCTCTGGAGCTCCTTTAAGCCGTGCTCTTAATCCCCTCTCCTCACACACCAGGAAACAAAGAGGAAAGAAAAAGTCTCTTGCCTCTTCGGTAGCTCCAGACATTTTCCCGGACTCCCTCCCGGCTAGCCGTGGCGCACTAGCCCCTTCAGGCTGTGTTCACGCCGCCAACCCCAGTCCTCTCCCTGCACTCCGACCGAAGCCCGAGCCTCAGCTCCCAGCCCCGCCCGCCCCGGCGGGTGAGCAGACAAGCCTCTCGGGCTGGTGCGTGCCTGTCGGCCCTGATCCTCTGTGCGGGAATCTCCCCGCCTTGCCCTCTGCACCCATGTTGCTGTGCTCTCCTCCGTGGCTCCGAAGCTTCCCCCCTCCGCCACCCGCAGTTTCCACCCGCGAAGGGGCTTCTAGTGTGTGGAAGCCTTTCCTCCTTCACAGCTCCCTCCCGCTGGTGCAGGTCCCATTCCTATTCATTTGTCTCTCTTTTTTCTTTTGCCCTACCCAGGTACGTGGGGAGTTTCTTGCCTTTTGGGAGGTCTGAGGTCTTCTGCCAGCATTCAGTAGGTGTTCTGTAGGAGTTGTTCCACATGTAGATGTATTTCTGATGTATTTGTGGGGAGGAAGGTGATCTCCACGTCTTACTCTTCTGCCATCTTGAAGCTCTTCCTTTCATCATAATTTTGTGTTCCATTGGTTCAGACTGAAAAATAGTAACTGCTTTTTGTCTTCTGTAATCTCAATACGATTTAGCTTAAAAGAGAAGAATATATAAGAATCAAGAGGGAAGCTGAAGAAGCCGAAATCCAAAAAATGAAGGCAGTTCAGAGACAAAAGGTAAGACATTGGAGAGAATGGTGAGTCAGCATTTACTGAGGGCTTCTGATGTGCCAGGTTGTCTCCCTAGACACTGTTCATATACAAAGTATTTAATCCTCACAAGAGCCTATGAAGTGTATAATATTCTTATTACCCAAGTTTGCAAATGAAACTGACAGAGGTTTAGATAACTTGCCCAAGGACTCGTAGCCAGTAAATAGAAGTAGGGTTTGAATCCAGTCTGACTGATTTCAGAGCTAGAGTTCTTTGTCTTCACACTCTCTCGCCTCCCAGGTAAGTGATCAAAGGAGTAGCTGTGTATTTGGCCGGAAGGTACAGCAGTTAGTAACAATGGCCACCAGTGGTACACCATCATATTTATATCCAAATATTGAATTTTCCAGGGTGAGTGTTAAATAGGTGAACATACCTCTCTCACTGATAAAGGAAAAAGCATGCATTTACATTTCAGTATTAGTGATATGATCTATTTCAAACCTCAAACTGATGTTTTTAGTTTTGATACTCTTTCTGGGGCTTGGGGGGAAAATCTCTTAAAAATGCTCATTTGCTAGAGAAGGAAGAATGTACTGTTCTTCTATCCCTATTACCCCCCCTCCTGCTCCCATCCCCCACAAAGTCCTAAGCTATAGTAGGTTTTAAGTGTTGGAGGTCTGGGGGCAAGAGGTTGACTCATGATACCTTTGACCAAGTATGACATCTGCTGCAGGTTTAAGTCATGAAAACACAATTCTTTTTCTTGCTGTCTGTATCTCTCTTCATCCTTCTCTTTCTTTTTTTCCTCTTAAAGATTGAGTGTTGGTCAAAATTTAAACCTGGTTACCAAGCAATAGATATTTTTACTAGAGTTAATGAAGCCCAAAGCTGATGGCTTGTGGAATGTGCAAGGGTGTTAGTCTTTTCTTTCCCCGAGGAGCTCTCTACCTGGCTGGGGAGCAAACTAAGTCTTTCTTGCAAGGTGTCCTGTTGTGCTGTGTGACCTTGGACAGGCCCCTACCCCTCTCTGAACTATTCCTGTAAAATGAGTCTGTAAGCCCCACCTCCTTGTCTCTCAAGGCTGGGAACATGTGTAGATGTAGAGATGCTACATCTGTAGAGATGCTACATCTGTAAAGATGTAGGCTCTGGGGTAGAGATGAGACTGGACTTATACATGAGGAATTGAAATGCTGGAGGTATAAAAAAAAAAAGAGTATAGGCACTTTGTTTTCTAAATTTGACTCAGCAGTTCATTTCCAAGTCATCAGCTATTATACCTTCATTGAAAAAATTTTCATAATAACTTTTCAAAACCTGTCTTTCTCTCTCTTTCTACCTCTCTATTCCTCACTCTTTTCCATTCAACCCCACATCTGCCCCATTTTTTCCTGCAAAGGAAAGTTCACACTTCAGTCTTGTGATTGTAGAGAAGGTATTCTCTTTATATAGCATAATCATTCTGTATTTCAGGGGCAACTAAGAAAGTCATCAAATTTAATTAAGGGGCTTGCAGATCCTAAAGAATTGTGTTGTAGACTTTTATCCTAAAAGTGATTTATTAGTTGTCATTTAATACCCATTATTAGCTGGCTTGTGGGTCATTTATAGCTCATTTTTTCTTTGGTCAAATTATGTATACTATTCAGAAATGTTAGTGGCTGAAACAGTTTTCTTTAACATTGAGTAAAAGCAGCATTCCCTCCCTTTCCAAGTTATACTATAACACCAGATGTACGTCAATCACTAACTACAGAAATCTTAACTGGGTTGGCTTTTCTAACCTGACAAGTGTAATGATTATTGGTATAAATTTGTCCAAAAGTGAGAGGTAGGGAGAGGGAGTTGCTACGTATAGATCCATCCCATTCAAAATGTGGTCCTTGAACCAGCAGCCTTGATATCACTTATTAGACATATAGAATCTCAAATCCCACCCCAGACCTTCTGAAACAGAACCTGCATTTTAACAAGCTCGCCAGGTGATTCTTGTACACATACCGGTTTGAGGAGCATTAATCTAAATTGCCTTACAAGAGAAGCAGCAGCCCACTCTGGTCCTTCCACAGACTTGATTTCTCTGGCTAATTGGCCCGGACTGCCACCCTGACCTAGCTCTCCCTGTTGTATATAAATCTGTTGCCTTTCATACTAAATGTGAGCCCATTTAATAGCTTGTGTCAGATAAAAGAAAAATGGACATTAGCCACCTAGAAATAGCATACTTCACATTGCCAGTGTGAAAATGGCCAAGGGAAGCGATAATGGCTGTGCTTATGGAGCATTTATTCCTTAAAATGCACAGCAAACACACACATGGACACCAGCTTACAAAATACCACTGTCCCCCTCAGGCAAATGGCTGCTGTCCAGGAACTATAAGCCAAGTCGAATCTAAGAGCCTGTTGCCACCCGAGAACCTCTAACTTGGCCTCTTGATCTTAATCCCCCTTGACCTTCAGTTTGTCCTCTCCCAGGAGGGGTCACCAGGGAACACTGGGTCTCTTTCTGATTGGTCACCACCTGTGTGTGGGTGAGGGGAGAGTAAACTGTACTCCCTGCCAGCACATATGGGTCCTTAATACGCACAAAGGTATGAAAGGCAGCCAGCTCTTTAGCCTCTGACCGTGTCAATGGGATCCAGGAAGAGTTAACCCTGTGGGTTGAGGGGAACTTTGGAGAGGGCACTGGGATGCTTCAGTTAAACTTGTATTCCCTACATTAGAGTATGTTGATGTTATGTATTCTTCCAGTGGCGTACTGGGGCCTCCTTGTACTGGCTCATGAGAGTGGATTGTTCTATTTTGTGGGCTAGCGGACTTCATGTTGGTAGACTGAAACTGAGCACGAGGAGTATTTTCACCACAGAAATTGGTAAATGCTGCAAATCAACCTCCCCTCCTCCTCCCTGCTAGAGCTGGTTGGTAAGCTTATCAGCATGCCCCTGCTTTGCCCCGAAAGGAAAGAGGTCCTCCTTTCACTGCCTCCGCCCCCGGCCCTGCCGCATTCCCAAACCAAGCTTCAGAGGGCTTGGCAGCGAGGGCAAGGATTTTATGAATTATCCGGCACATTATGTGTCTGATACTTACTGATTTAAAAATAGATTACGACCCATGTGGTAGGCAGAAAAATGCCCCCTCTCCTCCTCTTCCACATTCTAATCCCTGGAACCTAGGGAGATGTTCTGTCACGTGGCAAAGGGGAGCTAAGTTTGCAGGTGGAATTAACGTTGCTAATCAACTTACTTTCAAATAAGTTGAGTGTATCCTGTATTATTCAGGTGGGTCCAGTGTTATCATAAGGGTCCTTAACTCAGAAGACGGAGAGAAAAGATTGAGAGCATGAAGACATACAGCAGTAGAAAGACTCAGCCTGCCATTGTTGGCTTGAAGCAGAGAAAAGCCATTGGATAAAAGAGACTAAACCTATGGGTAGGAGCTACAAAACCATAACTATGGTACCCCTAACTTCTACACTGAACAAATAGATGACTGACATCTTAGGATAGCAGAGCATGCAAACAGAAGATGTGATTCTGGAAATAGAGTCCTTATTGTGGGGGTAGGAAGAAGTAAAGACCCTGCTGTAGTCTTGGGAGGGGACTTATATTGCTAGCTACCTAAAAGCCTTGTGGACATAACAGCTGCTACTGGTACTGGAGTCTGCCAATTTCCCTCAACATCAATATATTATTTTAGCCCCGTTAGACCCGTTTTGGACTTCTGACCTCCAGAACTGTAAGATTATTAACAAATTTATGTTGTTTTAAGCTATTAAGTTCATGGTTGTTATAGCAGCAATAGAAAACTAATACAACTCATGTGGTTTTATAGTGTGTTAATTTCTCTTCCTGGAGATCTGTATGGCAGACTAATAATTTGATTTTTTTCCAGACTTTCATAGTGCCCACGAGCTTAAAAAATAAAAATCTCCAATTCCATGTCAGAGACCCTCCCTACCTCCTGGATTCATCTTCTTCTGCCTTTGACCCTCAAATGTTTGAAATCATATTATCTAGGGCTATATAGTTTACAAATTCTTTCATTTGATTCTCCCAACCTCTTAGGGTATCATAACCTCAGAAAGGGCAAGAAATCAGCTAGGGATCTGAGTGGCAAACGAAGCCTTTCCTTGTTCTTTCCAGTAAACTATAAAGTCATAAAGCTGATGAAGTTATGTGGAGCCCTGGAAGCCACGGTGTATTACGTAGACACTGAGAAGCATCATTAGTTCGTTTTAATGTTATAAAATGAAGTAGGAGCTACTTTGTACCTACTTCGTTTCCTATTAGCATAGAAAACAAGGTATGCATATTAGATGCAGAGATGCATCCATATACATGTTTTTTTTTAAAAAATTAATTAATTTTTGGCTGCGTTGGGTCTTTGTTGCTGTGCGCAGGCTTTCTCTAGTTGCAGCGAGCGGGGGCTCCTCTTCATTGTGGTTTGCAGGCTTCTCATTGTGGTGACTTCTCTTGTTGTGGAGCACGGCTCTAGGCGCATGGGCTTCAGTAGCTGTGGCTCATGGGCTTAGTAGTTGTGGCTCTATAGCGCGGGCTCAGTAGTTGTGGTGCACAGGCTTAGTTGCTCCGTGGCATGTGGGATCTTCCCGGACCAGGGCTCGAACCCATGTCCCCTGCATTGGCAGGCGGATTCTTAACCACTGCACCACCAGGGAGGCCCCATATACATGTTTTTAAGAAATCACACTTGTTGCTTATTTCTAGGAAACAAGTACTAGCGAGGGCTAATGGTTTAAGAACAGTTTTAGGAATAAAACTCAACATCAAGGAAATTATTTCAATATTGTTTTTATAAACTGGGAAAAGTTGCCATTTCTGAAAACTTTCAAGGAACAAAACAAAACTTTCAGGTATTTCCCAGAAATATGGTTCCTACATCATGCATTTCTTTGTGGATGAACTGGTGTGGGCATTAAGCCTCTGGTTGTTGGAATGCAGTAGGGTCCCATTAATTGACACCATTTATTAATCCCATAATTTTGGGATGTTAATGATATCTCTGAAATGCAGATGTAGTACTAAAAGGGTAAGCTAGGGCTTCCCTGGTGGCGCAGTGGTTGAGAGTCCGCCTGCTGATGCAGGGGACAGGGGTTCGTGCCCCGGTCCGGGAAGATCCCACATGCCGTGGAGAGGCTGGGCCCGTGAGCCATGGCCGCTGAGACTGCGCGTCCGGAGCCTGTGCTCTGCAACGGGAGAGGCCACAACAGTGAGAGGCCCGCGTACTGCAAAAAAAAAAAAAAAAAAAAAAGGGTGAGCTGTAAGCTTCTTTATGTTTCACTTTCCTTAGCTGTAAAATGGGTATAATAATATAATAATGGGACTGGTGGGATTAAAGGATACAATAGGTGCAAATCTCTTTGTACAATGGGTAGCGCTCAGTAAGCAGTGAAAAAGGGTGCCCTGACCTAATTATACATGTAAAGAAGTGCCCTAATTCATTTGACTCTACTATTATATCAACCTCTTGTGTGGAAGGCAGAGAGGATTTTTATTTTACACGTGAATTGGATTGGTTTAATTTATTTCTAAATTAAATAAACCCACATGAACTGGGTTGCTGGAGAAAAAACACACTGGCTCTTCCTGTCACACGAGATTGCTGGGCTTCCCTCCCAGCTGGGTCTTTAACAATTCCTAGTGCACAGCACTTTCCTTTGCAGTCTAGGCTCATCTCTAATTACTGACATCTTCCTCCTTTCACATTCTTCTTATCATCACCTTTCGTTTTCAGCACATGACCTCATTTCCCACCTTCTAGTGAATAAAGACCACAAGGCTGGAAGTACCTATATTTTTCTGTTTCCTTACTCTTCCTTTGCTGTATCTGCCCCCGTCTCATCTCAGCAGGAATAAGAAAGTGCTCTCCCTTCTTGCTATGATGGATTCTCCCACCCGTGCTTCCCATCCCATCTTTCCTCCTTCTCCCCGGGAACATTGCTGCTCCATCAGTTAACCCTCCTTTTCTCCTGTAGCTTTTTTTTTTTTTTGCGGTACGCGGGCCTCTCACTGTTGTGGTCTCTCCCGCTGCGGAGCACAGGCTCCGGATGCGCAGTCTCAGCGGCCATGGCTCACGGGCCTTGTGGGATCTTCCCGGACCAGGGCACGAACCCGTGTCCCCTGCATCGGCAGGCGGACTCTCAACCACTGCGCCACCAGGGAAGCCCTCTCCTGTAGCTTTCTTGTTGTTTCTGTTTTTCTCTCTTGGGGTATAATCATACTGAAATCTCTCATCTTAAAAACAAAGTGTCTCTGTTCTGGTTTGCTTTCAACTCCTCCCTGCCAAGCATCACAGCTAGATATGCCACAGTGTATCTCAAATCCAGTAGGTTCAAAACTGACCTCATATTCATTCTGATGCTCTTAAATGATAGTCACCAGTAATCTTCCCCCCTTTTTTGACTCATTCTATATTAATATAGCCTACCTCCTACTATTTCTTTTTACACTCTTATTTCTGTCCCCCATGTTTTTCTAGAATTTGTCCTTTCTTTTCTGTCCCTGTTGTCTTAATTTGGAACTCATAAGTTATGGCCTGGATTACCGTGAGAACCACACCATTGGTTTTTATATTTGTGGTCCTTTCTGCGGCTTATCCTTCGTGTTGCTTTCAGGGTGAGCGGCTTACTGTCCTGCTTAAAATAACATAATGGCTCATCATTGCCTTTAATGAAGTCCAAACTCCTTTACTTGGCATATGAATTTCTTTATAATTGCCTCTTCCTACTTTCTCAACCTTGTCCTCCACGCATCTCACTACATACCCCTTTGAATTTATCCACAAGCTTCTTGGGGTTTCCTGAACTGGCATATTCTCTTCTGCCTTTCTATATTGAAAATATTGTATGTTATAGGAATGCCCTTTTCCTATTCAGGGCCACTACTATCCCATCATTGCCTTTGTGCAAATTAGAAACAGATTCTTCATCCAGGCAGTCAGTTCTGTGGGTGCTCAGATTGGTGACAGATGGTACTTTTGTGAGAAATAGAAGAAGACACCTCTGCTGTGCTGAAACACCCCATGCTGGGATGCAAGCCTTGGTAAGCTGAATGCTGCCTCTATTTCAGCCTTTTTAACCTCTCTGCTAGGCCTCTGGGCAGTAAGAAACCATACAGTGGAGTGCAGTAGCCTTGCTCCCATCACCTCCTTTTCCTCCTGGAAAGTTCTTGCTTAGGATCGGTCTCTATCTAGAATTTCTACCTCTCATTAGACCCATGGTTCTTATCCTTTTATTTGGTCATCAGCCCCTAGGGAAATCTGAAGAAAGCTATGGACTCACGCTCCATAAAAATGAGCATACTCCTATCAGACAGCTTATTCATGAACCCGAGGTTAGAAGCCATATTCCAAATGTTATTCAAATTTTGGCTAACCTTAACCCTAACCCTAACCCAGGATGGGGTCTCCGCACACAGAAGGCACTGAATGAATGTCTGTGGAACTGTTGAAAGCATTTCCCAATTGCCCACTTCTGTGCTTTTTCTTTGTACTCATATTACATACTTGCAAACTTCTATTCCCTAATATATTTTACACACTGCCATCATGGCTTTCTTGTCTGTGTTCCCAGCTAGCTTCTGAAACTTTCCAGAGTAGGCACTGCTCTGCTTTTATTCCCAGCATCTAACAGAACATAGTACTGAGCATATAATAGGCGTTTGATAAATGTTTGTCGAATACGTGAGATTCAGTGATATTAAATGATTTGTTTGAGGTCACTCAGTGATGGTGGACCTAGAACTCAGTCCATATTTTTTCTTCTGGACCTCACGTTCTTAGATCTTTTATATTATGTATTTGTATATGTATAAGTATGGTTGGGTGATTCCTTAACTCACTGTTAAATGGAAAGAAATAAGTAGTCTGACTAAATCTAAGTATTTGGATTAGTGTATTAAAACAGCTACCACAGTGGTAGGTATTGAATACTTAAATACTCCAGTATTTTGCAAAATACTTCTCCATCAACTCTTGAGGGATAAACAGACCTTTTTTGGATAGAATTTAGCTACTGAGTAACTGTTTTTGTAAGTTGAGTCCAGTGATAATCTATTAGTGAAGAGATGAAAATCCATGTTCCAATTTCTGACCTTGCTAAAGGAACCCAGCCCTGGTCTCTAAATGCTTGTGTGATTTTCTCACTGTTCTCTAAGTAGCATTTCTAATCCTGGTTTAATCAATACCTACTGCTTGCTTGCTTGCTGTGTTTTACCTCCCAGCCCCCTTTTCTTCCCCCAGAGATGTGGGGAACTCATCACAATTGACTACTTTTGGTCTCATGAGTCAGGATTTTTTTCTAGATTGAGATCATGTTTATTCAGTTGTACAACTTTCTGTTGTTAGTTTGCTTCTTAGAACTGTGATTCATTAATAATCCAGTTGCCTTGTATTATAATTGAATTACAGTTGAATTGTATTACAATTCTCTTGGATTGTAGTAAATTTCCTTTATGTTTTTTCTGAAACTGAAATCATCCATTTTACCTTTCAAAATGGGATGAGTAAATAGTTCTGTGTGACTGAAGACTTTCATGGAAATGAACAATATGAACGGTTTTTTCCTCTCTTTGGAAGATGGAGCTAAACTTATGTTAGAGTTTGGAAGTGACGATTTCTATTATTCCCTTTTCACAGGTCTTCTTAAGGGACAAGTCATTTTTTTTTTTTTTTAAAGCAAATCCAGCTGCTTGACTTCTCCCTTGGATTCAATGAAAACTTCAAGTCTCTCCTGTGTTGTAGAACTTGTTTCAACTCCCCATTAAATTTGTTGTCTAGGAAGTCTACTTGTTTTTCACAGGCAAATTTAAAAAAATGAAAGTTGTATCATAGTAAAAAAACACAAGTGTTTCTGGGTTATTAAGTTGGATTAAAATATGCCAGAGCCATGGTGACAGTAATATCAAATGTGAAGTTCTTTATCTCTAGACTCTCCAAACAACTAATTTAAAAAATGAGACGATTCTTCTATTCAAGTAGATGGCTTTTTTTGGACATTTGCTGTTCAGTCTCTCAACAGCTTTTAGTATCTCATTCTAAGTCAGAAGGGAATTGAATTGGCTTATTGAAAATCTTTTCCTGAATGCTTTATTGTAATGTGGAGATATATATGTAGTATCAACTCTTTAACCATTTATATATATACATATTTTATATCATCTATTTAATCATTTATTATAATTTTAATTTAACATGATTGGTGTGGAAGTTTCATGTTTTCCTTAGAAAATTTTGAAAACACTGCTTAAGATATAAATGTTGCTATCATCTGAACTAAGGTAAAAATGTGAAATACTGATTCTGTGATTATACCAATCAAGTTGGGAGAGGGGAGCCATGGAAAGAACTTGGAGCCCCTGGCTTTCAGTGTAGGGCACATGGGTTGTGAGAGGGTTATCACCTTGGAAGCCCTGGTAGGTACCATATTGGACTACTGAGGCCACTTGAGCCTAAAGATTTTGGACCTTGGGTAACTTTAACATCATGATTCTGCTTAAAGCTTTCCTAATAGATTACACTTTGATACTTGAAATTTCAGAGCAATAAACTAGAGGAGAAAAAGAGACTTCAAGAAAACCTCAGGAGAGAAGCTTTTAGAGAACATCAGCAATGGTAAGTTTATATTTTCAGAACTTTGTACCTTTTATAGACATATTCATTGTGCTTTTAAATTCTAGGTGATAGTAACTATTCAAAACATCTGGTGTTGGATTGTTGACTTTTAATTATGTAATTGAACTCTAGAAGTGAGGTTCTAAGTTTGGAGATGTCTATACTCATTAAAGTATTCTTTAATAGTCAACAGATTAGAAAGAATACTGCCAAATTTGAGAAATTCCCCATTCTAAATAACTTGGAGGGCTTGCTTTTTGGTGATCCAGGTTACTTTTGATTATGAAGACTTCCAAAACACCAATATAAGGAAGATGTTGTTTGAAAGAAGTACGCAAGCAGAATCTAAACTAACTAGGGATTTACCTAATGTACTGAGGACTTATATTATTGTAAACAAGAATTGAGAAATAATTTCACAATTAACAGCAAAGCTCCCAATTGGTGGTCATACATCAAGGTACTTTTTCCAGTATGACTTGTGAATTACAACAGCTAACATGCATAGGGCAACTATGATGTGCTTTATAATGTAGATAATCTACTCTCTTATACAAGCTTTAAAGATAAGTTTGTGTTCAGCTCTAAGTAGCTAGGTTACTTGCACACTGCTTAAAAGAATAGACAAAACCAAAGAACCATATTTCTGTCCCTAGGTTAATTCCAAATATGGTAGAATTAAAACCAAGCAGATTTGGGTTCAAAATCCTAGCTCCATTCTCCAGCTGTGACCTTGGACAAACTACTAAACCTCTTTAAAGCTTAGTTTTTCTAAAAAAAATTAGGGTTGGTAATATCTCTCCCATCGGCCATTTGTAAGGATTAAATAAAGTATCTTATATAGGGCTTCCCTGGTGGTGCAGTGGTTAAGAATCCGCCTGCCAATGCAGGGTACATGGGTTTGAGCCCTGGTCCGGGAAGATACCACATGCCGTGGAGCAACTAAGCCTGTGCACCACAACTACTGAGCCTGTGCTCTAGAGCCTGCGAGCCACGATTACTGAGCCCGCATGCCGCAACTACTGAAGCCTGCGGCCCTAGAGCCCGTGCTCTGCAACAAGAGAAGCCACCACCATGAGAAGCCCATGTACCGCAACGAAGACCCAACATAGCCAAAAATAAATATAAATAAAATAAATAAATTTATTTAAAAAATCTTATAAAGGGCTTCCCTGGTGGCGCAGTGGTTGGGAGTCCGCCTGCCGATGCAGGGGACACGGGTTTGTGCCCCGGTCCGGGAGGGTCCCGCATGCCGCGGAGTGCCTGGGTCCGTGACCCATGGCCGCTGGGCCTGCGCGTCCGGAGCCTGTGCTCCGCAACGGGAGAGGCCACAGTGGTGAGAGGCCTGTGTACCACACACACACACACACACACACACACAAAAATCTTATAAAAAATTTATTTAAAAAAATGGTATATAAGTGACTGAATTTCATGGGGACTTGATATGTAACTTCTTACAGAGGTTCTTGTTGAATGGGATCAGACAGCTTATTTTCTAGAGACCTTTTAGAGATTTCTGGTTCCACCAGAACTAGTTATTGGTCTCCCATTTTCTGATGGACTGTACTGACTGCCTCCGCTTATCTATTCCCGTTGTTACACCTCATCTGTAGAATTTAAGATCATTTTAATGTTGGGGTGAGCATATGTGACACCCTAAAGTGTGTCCCTCCTCCAAGTACAGCATCCTCTGGTTTTCTCATTCCGCTGAGATTCTCCTGCCTCTACTGTAAGCAACAGCTCCTTGCTTTAAGACTCAGAGGTTGGAATGTAAAAGAAGTTTCTCAGCACTTCATTTTGCCCATTAGCAAGTTGGGTACCTGGCCTCCGCTACCCAGACCAGGAAAAGAGTGGGAGATAGAATGGGGTTGGGTGGAAGTGCTAATGAATGATGTTATCTTTCCCCACTTTTGTTCTAAGGCAGACATGGGGGTAAGGAAGCTGGTGTGAAGCTAAACACCAGGCTGTCTTAGAGAGAGATACAGGGCGGCAGGCAATAGACTAAGGGTTAAGGTATTATTGCCTCCCCCTTCTTTGGTAGAGAATGGATGAGAGTTGATTTCTCAGCCAATCAGAGGAGTTGAGTGCCCCCAGATGGCATGGGGGCATTTGTAGCCTGGAGACACAATAAGAACAAATGTATTTATCTTGTGGCATCCTTGTTTACACTGGAAAAGGGAAGACCTGCTTACCAATGAGAGGTCTTAGGTACAGGACTGGGAAGTGGAACAAGTCCATCCTCTGGGGAGTTTTAAACATGATAAAGTGAAGGATGAGAGATTCTTGGAGTTTTAAAGGATGTGGGAGATTGTGTCATCAAACCTTTTTTTTCTAGTCCTCCAGCTTCTTGAGTTTGTGTTTTACTGAATACTAGAGATCATCCTTTTTCTGTAAAGAAAGAAGAGTTCTACCCTCAGGCACCTCACACACTATCAGTGGAGCTGAATTCAATTACACGCACATTTCACTCTTGATCTTCCTTCTGCTTATCATAAAAGTCCCAGTTAACCAAGAAAAAGAGAAGTTGGCTAAAAATGAGAAGTATCTCAAATTGATTGTTAAAGCCTATTGAGAAACACAAGAAGAAGTATATGTGTGTGTTTTTTATATGTATTTTGTTTTGAAGTACTTTTGATATTAAAAGACCAATAGCTAATGAAATGAATGACCATTATATAGCTAGAAATATGAAAGAAACTTCTTGTATAAGATGGATCCTTATAACAAGCCTTTATCATATTTTCTTAGAATCAATTTATGGTGGAAGAATTGTATAGGAGAGCTATTAGAAATTTTTTTTAACATCTTTATTGGAGTATAATTGCTTTACAATGGTGTTAGTTTCTGCTGTATAACATTTAATTTTTATTTATTTATTTATTTTTGGCTGCGTTGGGTCTGTTGCTGCGTGCAGGCGTTCCCTAGTTGCAGCGAGCAGGAGCTACTCTTCATTGCGGTGCGCGGGCTTCTCATTGTGGTGGCTTCTTTTGTGGAGCACGGGTTCTAGGCTCGCGGGCTCAGTAGTTGTGGCTCGTGGCTTCTAGAGTGCAGGCTCAGTAGTTGTGGCTCATGGGCTTAGTTGCTCCACAGCATGTGGGATCTTCCTGGACCAGGGCTCAAACCCGTGTCCCCTGCATTGGCAGGCATATTCTTAACCATTGTGCCACCAGGGAGGTCCGAGAGGTCTTAGAATTTTAACAGCACAAAGTGTTCACTAGACCAACCAGGCTGTTCCCTATTCCATCCCCTTCACCAAAAAATTAGATTCTCCTGAAGCTGTCAAACTAAGGATCACAGAATAGAAACACAAATAAGGAATTCTTTCAATGCTGTGATATGTGTGTTTCAAATAGCAGACTAGGAGTGGTGTTCTTTGTTTTGTTTTGTTTTCTGTAGAGAAGGGCAACCGTGGACTTGAGCAGACTGTAAATCCAAGTTGCTGGAGAAAAAGCTCATGATATCATCCTGGGGCACCACCATGAGAATCTTAATGTATTCTTTCTTACCACCTTGTTCCTGACTTCGTTCATTTGCTTCTGATTATTTTTAGTGTTGTCAATTATTTAGCTAACAGGCAGAAAACTAGGCTTTTATTGACATCCAGAGGGACTCTCCTGAGTGTAATAGTGAAAGCAGTTTATTGAATGCCTGTGGGGTTGCTTTCTAATTGTACGCATTAATCTGCCCAAGCAAGCTGGCTGAAAATACACAAGCAGATTGCATGTGCAGATGGAGCACACGGGATGGTTTTTATGAAAAGACCTCTGGAATGTACTTCTGCAGTACTGTCTTTTCCTTAAAAATCAAATGACTGTGACTATTTCAGTTGGCGGCTGAGAACAGACCAGATTAATGGTGCATTAAGTCTGCTACTCTGGCTGGGGACAGACTCGAATTTCACAGTGTAGAGTTAGTTCTAGGATTCTTTTTTTTTTTTTTTTTTTTTTTTTTTTTTTTTTCTGTACGCAGGCCTCCCACTGCCATGGCCTCTTCCGTTGCGGAGCACAGGCTCCGAGGCCATGGCTCACGGGCCAGCCGCTCCGCGGCACGCGGGATCTTCACAGACCAGGGCACGAACCCGTGTCCCCTGCATCGGCAGGCGGACTCTCAACCACTGTGCCACCAGGGAAGCCCAGTTCTAGGATTCTTGAGCATGAAGGTGAAGGGTAGAAATAGGCTTCTAACCTTGGCATAGTTTTCACCATTATTTTACTCTGTCATTCCTTACTACTTATAAAAAGACAAATGTGACTTTTCAGGATGGCCTTTTTAATTAGTCAATATTGCTGGTAGATTTGAGGATTTGAAGTAACAGTTAATAAACCTTTGTGTGTGTGTGTGTGTTTTGTTATAATCAAAGAAAGGATGTTGTGATTTAGGTTATTTAAATTTCAGCATTTGAAATTTAAATGGTAATTTATTTTCAGTCATAGTCATCTTTCTCACCATGTGGTTTTTGGATGGATGTCGAGGCAGATTTGAATTTTGAGCCCATGTAATGAGTTATGGGGGTTAGGGTAAGATGTGAATGGGGCAATCAGATGCATTTTGGGTGCAGGTGTTAGGAAAAACAATGTTCTCTTAA
Organism: Monodon monoceros; assembly: GCF_005190385.1. Lineage (NCBI taxonomy): Eukaryota > Metazoa > Chordata > Mammalia > Artiodactyla > Monodontidae > Monodon > Monodon monoceros. The sequence continues at coordinate 51,788,112 of NW_021703785.1, read as the reverse complement.
GGATTTGCTGGAGAGGTGAGAATTGGGTATATTTTAAGCATTTACAATTTTAACTCATACCTAATAATCATTTAATCTAATAGACTGTACATTTGTATAGTTTTAAAAATATACAAAGTGCTTGGCTCTTTTAAATGTTATTTCAAAGTAATAAGCTGCTGTATTATTGAGAACCTATGGAGTGCCAGCAGTGTTAGGCATAGTATATACATTTTTTCATTTAATGTTTAGATCAACCCTATTAGGGATATATCATCTTCATTTTACAGGTGGAGGGTTGAGTAATTCAAAGTCACATAGTGACTTTGTGAGCAATGCAGCCAAATCTTGGTCTTGAGATTTGGAGGACCAGGGATAATGAGTAATTCACAGGTGTGCTGTACTCACAAGGTCAGGATTATCGGGCTAGGGTGGGGGTGATAAGCCCTGTAGCTACACGGGGGGCCGGTGGAGAAGACTATAGAATAGGTCAGTTCGGAGATAAAGACTTGGGCAAAACTGACTTCTGATTCTTCCAAGGAAGATCTAAATTTTGCCTGCAAGAAGCAAAAGAAAAACTGAGGAAGAATGTCTGCTTTCTCTGATTTTCCTCAGACCCGAAGGACATCCTTTTCCAGGTCCAACACTGGATTAACTCCACAGTTAAGCTTCCTGTAGGGTACATGGGCTTTTGTGAGCTCTCCTGGCTGGACTGTGCTCCTAGGTACCAATATTTCCAGGGGAGAAGAGCTCAGTTCTTAAAACCTTGGTTGAAAAAGCCCTTGGAACCAAGCTCATTCCAAAGTAGGACCTTCTTATTTCTAAATTGCCAAGCACCACCATGAGCTCAGCCTGCAGATGGTAATGTTGGGAAGTTTTCTTCATTTCCGCCATTGGAACCACGCATCTCTTTAATTTCCATTTGAATGATAGTGTGATTAGTTCCTAGGAGGCACATCTTCATCTGTTTTAGTTTCCTAGAACTGAGGATCCAGGCAGGTCTGCTGAATATGCACGCTTAGGTTCCAAGTTTGTCTTCTAATATGCTCACTCAACTTCTAATGCCCTTTGTGGGAGCTTCCAAAAGACACTTAAGGGCTAAATTGATCCCTTATCCATATGGTAGGCTTAAATCCAACCTCACATTTTATAATCCCAGTAAGGTGAACTGAAAGTCATCCTATTCATAACTTTCTATCTTATGCTAATGAAGTGAACTTACAGGTACAAAAATCCTCTATTTGTTCAGAATGAGACTGAACAGTTTATCAGAAATCTGAGAGAATCCCTGTCTACTGAATGTTAAATCATGTTGATGGTTAAAATTTCTAGCCACTATCAATTCTTCCTGCAGATGTCCTAGTGAATGTTAACTCATTTTCATACCCACTGCCACTACCTTCATATAGGTATTTATCACATGCCACTTGCATTATGGCTTCTGTCTCCTAGTCATCCTCTGAGTTACTGGAATGGCTTTCTTACTCTCTTTGCCAACAGTCTCTTTTCTCGATTGTCTTATATGTTTGTCAGATTTCATTTTCTACAGCACAGCTTTTGTCATGTCACTATCCTATTCCAAAAGCCTTGATTACTTCCCATTGCTTATGAAGTAAATTCCAAATTCTCTAGCCGCACGATGGGGGAATTGTGAGCCGCCTTAGTAAGATGTCAGAAAGGACTGATTGGGTTTGCGCCTCTGTCGGGTTGATTTCGGGAGAGGGTTTGAGGAAGCAGGGTTTTGTTCTGGGTTGGCTGTTATCAGGAAGCAGGGGTAATAGTGATTAGGTATCAGGTATCTTTTTTTTTTTTTTGCGGTACGCGCGCCTCTCACTGTTGTGGCCTCTCCCGTTGTGGAGCACAGGCTCCGCACGTGCAGGCTCAGCGGCCATGGCTCACGGGCCCAGCCACTCCACGGCATGTGGGATCTTCCCGGACCGGGGCACGAACCCGTGTCCCCTGCATCGGCAGGCGGACTCTCAACCACTGCGCCACCAGGGAAGCCCTCTTTTTTTTTTAACCTTTTTGTATATTGGAGTACAGTTGATTAACAATGTTGTGTTAGTTTCAGATGTAGAGCAAAGTAGGTATCAGGTATCTTAATCTTATTTAAAAGGAGGGAAGATACTTTTAATTAATTAATACTGTACTTGATAAATAAGCAGTAGTCACTCCTGTTAGCCAAAATTTTGGGGTGTTTGGTCACTTTTGTGGTTTAGACAAGATTCATGTATCTTTCTTTGTTCAGACATATCATGGAGTGGTCTTTTTTTTCATGATTCATCGCCATCATAAAGTGACCTCCTCTGATATTGATATTGTATGAAATTACTTTCAATAGGAGAACACCAAGGCTTAGCTGTGAATGCCAGGGCAGCTCCTGGATGTCAGGAACAGCTTCTATCTTTTTCAGGATGTAGTTAATAGTTGGTTAAAGATAAAAGTTGACTGGTGCCTTATTTACAAAATAGTTTCACTTAAGTATCTCATCACTGGAACCTGGTACCATCAGTGCTCCTCTTGGGAGGGTAGATCTAGGATCAGACTGCCTGCCTGGTCTCAAACTTTAACCTCTCTCCTAACATTGAGCCTAGGTTTCCTCATATATAGCATGGGGTGGGGCTAATATTTGCTAACTCGAAGATTAATCAATATAACCCATGTAAGAAATCTAGCATAGTGCTTGGAGGGAGAAGGTAGAGTATAAAGGAACTCCAAACAAGGATAGCAGAGGAAGAAGTAAGAGAGAGGGACCAGCTGACTCCGGCCTTTATCTCCAAGGGTAGAGCCTAAGAACTTTTGGACACACGAGAAAACCCTGGGGCCTGGAAAGTGCTCCTGGTAAATGTACTATACCTGGGGGAATATGTGCCCCCCCCACCGCCATCCTGGAGACAAGCTGCCTGCACAGCCAGGCAACTTTATCACTTTTGTGTGAGTCCTAAGATCTTTACTGAAAAAAACTGCCAGAAAATAAACTCTGGTCAAACAAATAAGGACTCCAAGAAAGAGGAAGATGTAAGTTATCAGAACAATTATGAATAAAGAAGACAATGACATTTATAGCCAAATATATGATTAGCTTTTTTCTTTTTCCTTTTTATTATTAAGAATCAACATGATGAAATTAAAATCATGGAGGATTTCAGTGCTATGGAAGAGGCACAAGGGAGAGAGAAGGATAGGAAGTAAAACAATTATTATTGTTTTTGCACGAGTGAATGCTAGTGAATTCCAGATATTGATAGAAAAAAATAAGTAATTATGTGTTTATTATATGTTTAATTGTATGTACAAATAGGATATATAACAAAAACGTAAGAAGAAAAAAATCAAATGAAAAATTGATAATTACAACAAAAGGCAGAAAAGAGGGTGGAAGTTTTATAAGCAACAAGACAACAATCACAAAAAAGGTATATAGGCTAAATTTCCTTATTTAAAAAAAAGTTCCTGGATTGCAAAAAAAAAAAAAAAAAAAAGGAAAAATCTAGCTATATGCTACTCTAAGAGATATCTATAAAACAAAAGAGTTGGAAAACAAAGGCATGGAACATATATCCATAAATGCTAGTAAAAGAAGGCAGATGTAGCAATATTAATATGAGACAAAATTGAATGCAAGATGAAAAGCATTCAACAGGATAAAGAATATTTTATACACATAAAATATGTAATCCCAAAGATAATGTGAACTGTAAATATCAATATAGATTTGAAATATATGAAACAAAAACTGCTGAAGTCTGTAATATAGATTATGGATTTGTCAAATTTTCCTTTTATTCTCCATAGAAATTAATAGGTCATCATGTGAACCAAAAAACTTCATAAGGAATAGAGGATATGAATAACAATGACTTGGCATGATAACATAGACATAGTTACAAAGTGTAGTACCTAGTTTATGAAAATACCTATTCTTTACAAATATGACTTAACTACCATTGGCCATGACTAAGGCCTCAAAGACTCTCAGTAAGTTCCAAAAATACCCCCAAATCCTATAAAGCCACTATTCCTAAGAAAAATGTAATAAAATTAGAAATTAAGCAATAAGAAATTTTAAAGTCTATCCACTTAAAAATTTTTTTCTAATTACCTTTTTAAAGGATTGTTAGGTTACCATCTGTCACCACACTAGACTTAATGCAGTGATCATTTCATAATGTATAAAAATATCAGGTCACTATGTTTTATACCTGAAACTAATATAATATTGTGTGTTAATTATTCAATTAAAAAATTAAAAAATTAAAGATTCAGGTTCCCTGGGAGGATGGGGGGAGACTATTAGGATAAAAAATTTTGAAACCAAAACTGAAATTACAAATTACTTTGGAATAAGAGAATATAAATTTTCAAGTATTCCACGTTAAAATCCATGGGATGTGACTACAAAATTATTTAGAAGATGCAGAAGTTTAAAAGCTTTTAGAAAAAATGGAAATAAAATAACTAAGCATTTTACTAAGATAAGATTATAGCCATAAAATAAATACAAATAGAAGGGAGGAATAAATAAAGGGGAAAAAGTGATGAAGTTGAATAGAAAAATTTATCATCACTAAATTAAACCAAAAACTAGGTTTATTTGGAAAATTCTGGTAAAGTAGATAAACTTTTGACTTGTCTGAGTAAGAAATAAGGAAGAACTCCAAGGATAAGAAAGGAAGTATAACCAAAATTCGAGAAGAGAAATACTATGTCCTACTTCTGTTAATTTTTTTTAACCCAGATTTCCACATTTATTTCCTAGGAAAATATATGCTATTAGACTTGACACCTGAATAGAATAAAAACTCTAAATGGAAGGGAAAATGTAGTTTGATCTCACCTAAAAAAGACAATAGGCCCAGTTGGTTTGAAAACAGAAGAAGAAGGTAACTTTCTCAGTAAAGTCTGGAACAGGATAAGAAGGGCATTTGCTATTTATCACTGATACTGATTTTTAGATAGAAAATTAGAGAGAGTTTCTATTTCTAACAAAGAAAGAATTTAAATATTGGAAAGGAAGAGATATAAGTGCCTCTGATTGCTCACCTAAAACCTTTCAAGGAAATCAACTAAAAAATTATTAGAACTAATACAAATAGTTTGACTATCATGAATGAATCTAAAATCAATATGCAAACACTTCTGTCTTTGCACCATCAGACACACCATCAAAACCTCATTATAAAATATAATTGAAAGAAAAATTTCATTTACGATAATCATCCACACTGTAAAACAGGTGAGTGTAAGTCTAATAGACATATACATAAAATAAAATACCTAAAATAAAATGAAAATATTAAATGTAGATCATCTATTTACTATAGAAGGGAAAAAAATCAACATTGTAAAGATAATTCCACTCTTATTTATACATAAATTAAACAGGACCTTTTGTGAAATTTGATAAAACATTTTTAAAGAGAAAATATTAAAAAAAAAATAGACAAACCTGAAAAACTGAAGGGACAGGGAGAAGCTTGTACCAGGTATCGTATACAACATAGGTATGGTAGTAATAACAAAGTGTTATTGGCATTGTAATAAATAAACTTAGTGAATGGGAGAGAGTCTACAAATAGACCCATGGGTATATGGGAATTTAGTATTTAGGACTTTAGCTATTGATAAAGGTATTTGTTCAATCAGTGTCAAAAGGACAGATAATTTGACAAATTGTACTAATTCAGCACAATTAGAATGTAATGAAGAATGCTTTTATAATTTTGTGGTAAAACTCCTTTCTACGCTATATACACAACTTGGAAGCCATAAGAAAAAAAATACAGATTTGACTACAGAAAAAAACCTATGATAGATGACGTAATGAACTACGTTACAAGTAAGTGATAGTCTAGGAGAAACTATTTGCCTCAAAAATAATGGGCAAAGGCTTAATTTCACAAAGAAGGCTTACAAATTAATAAGAAAAAGGCAACTCTAGAAAAATTGGTAAAGGGCTTGAAACAAATAGTTAAAAGAGAAGAAATATAAATAAATGAAATATTCAGCTTCACTAATCAGAGAAACACAATTTTTTTATTTATTACACTGGTAAAAATATAAATGTATTGATAATATCTCACATTAGGAAATGTGCTTTCATTTATTCAACAATATGTACCTGGTATGTGTCAAGCACTATACTAGGTTAGTATATACTAGGTTAGTAAGTTCCTGGTATGTACTGTGAATATCACTGAGTCACGCTCCCGTTGCCCTCCCTCCATCTAGGCCCACTTCACTCATTTATATCACCGTCTGCACCATGCAGTCATTGGCATTTGTGCGTCAGCTGACAGGAGGTGAGAGAAGGAAAAACTGCCCCATTCACTCCCAGCAAGATATAAAGAACCAGGGAGATATTTGTCACTGGTATTTTTTCAGTGAGGGTACCTTTTAAATTATGACTAGCTTTAAAATCGGTAGTTTAACATTTTTATTAGTATGTTCTTTTTTTTTTGATGTGGACTATTTTTTTAAAAAATCTTTATTGAATTTGTTACAATATTGCTTTTGTTTTATGTTTTGGATTTTTTGGCCGCAAGGCATGTGGGATCTTAGCTCCCCAACTAAGGATTGAACCCATACCCCCTGCATTGGAAGGCAAAGTCTTAACCACTGGACCGCCAGGGAAAGTCCCTATTAGTGTGTTCTTATGTGTCTTGTCATGGTGCAAAGTTGGCGGTTACCTGGTGGGTAACCAGGTAGAGTAAGGTGCGTAGCACCTTGTAGCCCTGGGGTGTGATTAGTGGCAGGAGCCTGATTCACAAGCTCCTACAGATCTAAGTGAATGTTTTTAAGCGTATTCTTTTTTAAAATCCTTGCTGTTTATCTATTTTATATATGGTACTGTGCATCTGTTAATCCCATACTCCCAATTTATCCCTCTCCCCGCTTCCCCTTTGGTAACCAAAAGTTTGTTTTTCATGTAAACTGATTCTTCCATGAACGTTAGAAACCCTAGTTGTCTTTTCTAACTATTTTTTTTAAAAGCCTTGTAGGAATTATCTTTGCATTTCTGTCCTATTTAAATGAGCCAACAGACACACATTTCACTGTCTGTGGCCTTTCCCGTATATTTTATCCTTTCAAAAAAGTCAAAAACTTTTTGATTGATGAATCTCCATTAATATTCCATCATATTGCAATATAACCAGCCATATCCCTTTCCTTCCCTGACTTTCTCACCCTCAGTTTCTCCTTCCAAACCCCTACCTGTCCTCAAACTACTGGGATAAATGAGTACACGTTTTTATACTCTGGGCCTAGGCAGCTCCTAGACCTGATACCAAGACAGCTTAAGGATGGGTGGGTTCGTCCCCTTTCCCACATTCTCCTCCCCTGACTAAGGTTCTGAAATAACTAAGATGCCTAGCTTAATCCTTGAGAATTCTGTTCTTCTACTCTTCCTCAGCTCTTCTTGGCCTCTTCTTATGTACTACTTGTGGAACTGATGACCTAAATTGAGAGATAATTCTCTTGTATATATAAATTTGTGTTGTATTACTAGGGTTGGCTAATTGCTGTGATCAACAGACCTCAAAATAAACAGTTGCTTGAGCATTTTTTTTTTCTCACGTAAGACATGGGTGAACAGGTTTGAGAGGAGACCCCCTCCACTCAGATATTCAGGCACCAAAAACTGTTAGCAGTGCTACCACCTTCAATACACAAACGACTTCCAACTTTGTGCTGGGGTTTGCCTCTATTCCAGACAGCCAGAAGGAGGAGGAAAATGTATGGGGGTTTATGCGTAGGAAACTTATTATTAGTTCATCCTGGAAGTGGTGTGTATCACTTCCTCATTCCATTGGTCAAAACTCAACCACATGGCCAGCCTTAGCAGTAAGGGAGGCTAGGAAATGTAGTCAGGTTGTATGACTAGAAGAGGAGAACTTCCATTTTGATGGATATTTAGCAGTCTCTGCTACAATGGAATTATGTCCAGGTGATGCTACCCTAAAGAGACATTTTAGGATAAGCCATAGGCATCACCCTAAGAACAAGTGTCATAAGTTGAAGATGAGTTAAGTAAATCTTCAAAACCAGTCTGTTATTGGTGGTCCATCCTCAGTTGTTCTATGGAGAATAAAGGAAGGGATCCTGTATTTATGCCTGGGTCAAAGTGATAAAGTGGGAGAGGATCACCCCCCTCAGTAGGTGGCAGAGTCACAGTGGTGACAAAGAAAGAACCCCCATGAAAAGGTGACTCAGTGCTAGAGTCCAGGGTTCTTAGTTTTGTTGGATTTCCCATCCAGTAGATCTTTCTCCTTTTGCCCCTCAAGGAGGTTCATATATTTTTTTATTAAATACGACCATAACTACCTACAGGAATTCCAATCCAGTTCAGCCAATGTGTGGAATTTACAGTATTGATAGTAGAAAAATGCCATTTAGCCTGGTAACTTGGAACTTGTCTTGTTTGTATAGTTAATCACTTGGGAGTTATCCACCATTCTTCACAGGCCCCTACTTGTATGCCTCTGACAGTCCTGTGGCCCTGTCATTATGATTGTGGCATGAGTGGGGCAGTGATCGTTGGCACAAAGGCCACGCGTGGTGGTTAGCAACCCAGCCAGCTTAGTGCTTGGCATTGGCAGGTAAGAAGCAACTGTTGGAACACAATGCAGGGCTGCCAGCCTACTTGGTCTGAAGCTCCTTATTTGCTTATTATCATGGTGCTTCTTTTTCACTGCTTTCTCCCACGGTCTGCTCTCAGCTAAGGATATTCAGAAATCTTAACCAAACTTCTGGCAATACTCTTCTTTTTGCACTTTTGACTGATGGCTTCATAAAGCCCCAGACAATGGGGCAGCTTCCAGCCTCTGTGACTTCATTAGTCTCCTTGTCTATTCTGGGCAAGATAAGCAATCCTAGACAAATGGAAAACCTGCTTGTCTCAGCTGCTGAAGCCTTGTGTTTCTCAGGGTTATGTTTGTCACTTAACTTTCAGCTCTTCCTTTCCCAGCTCAAGCTTCTGACCTTGTTCAAGTGCCATGTTCTACCTAAGTAATTATTTGAAGTGATGTTGGCATCTCTTTAACTTCTAATTCCTTTTTTGATTCCCCCCCCCTCACTGGATACCATTTATTTTTACCAGACCATTTGTGTCTCCTTTGATGCCCATGCCCTAAATGCTTGATAAATTGGATCTTAGCATCAGCCTAAAGTATTAGTGGGAAGCAGAGGGATGACAAAGAAGGAAGCAGAAGGGGAGCAGGGTGCAAGGGTCTGGTGCAGTGTAAGTCTGGCCTTGCTGAGCTATTTGATTGTGAATATTGGAGTAAGGGGATCAAAATCCCACAAATTACATGGGGAAAGGACAAAGGAACAGAAATTCATCACTGGTAAGCAGAATGGGGCAGTTGTTACAGTAAGGACTGGGAAACAATTCCAATATTCATGCCTGACATACATGAGGGGAGGAACTGGGATGATGGGGTGGATTTTTAAGGAAAAAGCAACTTATTAAGACAGAGGATTCGTCTAGGTCCATCTATCACAGTCTCTTAGAGCTAAAAAGAGATGCCAGAAATACAGACCAGAACTGACAGCACTTCTTACCTTCTGTGGAAGGTACAAACCAAGTATAAAGGTGTGTGTGTGTGTGTGTATGTGTGTGTGTAGGGAGAGGGTCTGTTTCTGCTTTCAGAATTCCAAAGGGTCCATGACTCATAAATGGTTAAGAGTTATGGATTAGCAGCTCTGTGTATGCTGAGAGTATAGGAGGGCAGTGAGATGACTAGGAGAGAGAGCCCTGGAGGGTGAAGGGCCTAATATGACACCGGTGTGGAGTGAGGTGTTGTAGGGGAGGGATATTCCACAGCCCTACAGTGAAGTCTGAGTGTCACGCTTTAAATGTTCAGACAGGAAATTAGGGCCCCATACTGTGGAATCTGAGAGGACATTTATCTCCATGTCAAAGTACACGAAGCAGAAAAAAATGAAATCACAGGTTCATATTCCACAAACCTAGTTTTACATTTTTCAAACTATGAATGCAGCCTTGCAATAGCATTTTGTTTTGATTTTCTACTCTACCGCGTCCGCAAACTCACCTTTTGTTCTACCTAGGACACTTTTAGTCATCCCCCAATAAAAGTCTAGGCTAGTACCCAAAGGCACAATAAATAATGATAGTCCTACTTTGATGAAGGCACTAACACCTATTTGGATTGTGCTAGCAAAACTGCTGAGTTCTTGAGAAGACTCGACACACAGTCGCCACACAGAGGTACCTGTCCAGTGGCTGTTTGTGACCCACAATCTTCAGCTTGGGTAAGTGGAACGTCATTCAGGGTGCCATCTGGCACTTTGTAAAGTGGATGAAGATCAAGGCCAGAGAGTGACCTGTACAGCATAGAATTTTGGAAGTAAAGGCAGGTGATCTGAGCTGAAACTTTGACCTCAACTATTGTCTCAGCTGTAAAACAATGCTTGTACTTGTTGCCAACATTATGGACTGAGCATCAGCCTCTGAAAAACCTTTGATCTCACCCAGTCATCCGTCCATCTATCCATCCCTCAAATTTTTATGTTTATATAAGGTCTACCAAGCACATACAATTTCTGCCTGGAAGGACCTTAGTCAAGTGAAGGAGAGAACCAGGTATAAAGCAGAGTGGTGAGTGTAGAGCATGTAGCAGTTGGAAAGCTGAAGCTTAAAAGATGAGTCAGAAGAGAGTCATTCCAGGTGTCAGAAATTAGAAGCAAGAATTAAGGTATAATGGCAAGAAAAAGCATGGCTGTGTTAGGGGTGAGTTTTGTGTAGCCACAGTCTAGAAGGGCAAGCTAGAAGGCTGGAGAAGAAATCAGTAGCCATGCGGAGAGTTTCTCACTTGTGGCAATCTGGGATGGTTCATTGTGTGGGCTGTCTTGGGTAGTGCAGGATTTGTAGCATCCCTGACCCCGGGTACAAGATGCTGTCAGCAACTCCCGGACACTGAGGTTCCAGAGATGCCCCACACAGGAAGCTCATGGTGCTTCTGGTAGAACACCACTGCAGACATGTATATGCCACATTGGAAAACTTGAACCTCATTCTGTCAGTACTGAAGGTACTGAAAAGTTTTGAACAGGAAAGCCTCAAGGTCAGATTTGCATTTTCGCTGGATCACTGGTAACCAGGTGAAGGATGGGTCTGAAGTAATAGAGAGGTCTCTGAGGCTTCTATATTAGCCTCGGCAAGCAATGATGAAGACTTGAAGGAAGGTGGTGGGTGAGACGATGGAGATGAGAATGCAGGTCAGAGAACCACTTAGGAGGTGAACGAGGCAGGGCTTGGTTACTGACTGACCAACTGGGGGCAAGGAAGTAGTGTCATTAAGGATGACAATTGGAAAGCCTTGTAGTTGAAAGAAAAGATTGGTTTAAGTTTTAAAAAGTCTTAGCTTTTCAGGGTATGGGCAGGTAAATGAGAGGTTGTTAGAGACATCTGATCTTCCTCTCCACCCAGCGCCTTTTCTCTTTAGTGACCACATTTTAAAATGTCAGGAAGACATTAGGACACTCCTTGGGAAAAAGTCATTCTCCTCTTACCTACAAACCTCTAAATGCTTCTTCTTTTTTCCGTGCTTCTAAGGCGGTGTTCCAAAGTCCAAATTTACTAGTGTGGGCTCCACAAGTCACATCAAATCCATCATCCCTCTCCCCTCATTGCAGGGCGCTGGAGGAAGGAGTTGAGAAGCTGTAGGTAGTAGAATTAAACCCCGTGTAGAGACGCTCCATGACATCTGTCTGGATAGCCTTTTCATGATGGGGGAGGGGAGGGAAAGCAGGAGTTGGCTAGCTTTACCACCTGGGTGTTTGGCTGGCAGGATGGTCTTGATTTCTGTTTGAGGGCTTCTTGAATTCTGTGGTTGAAACACCTGTGTGCTTGCTCTATTGATTTTGGCTCGTTTCTTCAATTTAACAAGATCATCCTAGAATTTTAATAGTGTCTTCCAAGGCATTAGTAATCTCTCCCAGAACTGCATTTTCTGTGGATTGATTAGTGCCTTAGTCATAAGATCCTCAGAGCTATTAATAGGAAATATGGAGCAGTATTGGCTCCTTACCAACAGCATTCAGTAGCTGCTCCCGTTTTGACACCAAACTATGAATAATTTGTGGGTGTTCAATATATTTAACTGACTTTTTACCCATATCGTATTCTTCTCATACTGTCTAATCCATATGCATAGAAGTCCTCAGAGAATGCACTGCAGAACCATTTCTTAATGCTTTAGGAAAATCAAGTATGTACACGACACTTCTGCGAAGTTAAAAGAAGACACCTGCAGTTTGCCTTAATTGTGGTCAGTGCACAGAAGGTGAGCACTGCATGGTCTCCATCTAGGTGGGGCCTGAGGAGCCGCACTGTCTCAAGTGTTTTTAAACACAATTTAAATTTTACTATATAATGCAACTTTCCTGAGAAAATTGTTCTTCTTACACTTATTTAAATGTGGGGCTGCCATGGCAGATGGGAATTTAATAAATGCCATATGACGATGTCAGTGAAAAAGACAAGAAGAAAATTCCTGTGGGTGTCACACAGGAGAACTTCAGACAAGAAGAACTTACAGTGTCCACTCACACATGGATGGATATAGTTCTCTGTACTGGGGGTGGGTGTGGAAGCAGAAGTACCAGCATCATCATACCCTCCCCAGTCCTGATCACTGAATGTTTCCAGTTGTACAATTAATGTACAACCCGTCTCTGGTTTGCTTCCCCCTGCCTCTTCTACAGGGACTAGTAATTTTTAAAAAAACCTCATCCTGTTGTTCCACTGCCCAGTGGCTCCCTATATCTTCAGGGATCAAGTCAAAATGCCTTAGCTTAAGCACAAAGCCCTCTCTGCCCTCTGTCCTCCTGTGCCTCCATTCTCCCCTACCTCCCACAACTCACCTCTCTGCGGTCCTGCAGTCTAGGTCTCTGCTGCTCCAAGTGTGCTCCAGGGACCAGCAGTATAAGCATCACCTGGGAGCTCCAGACCTGAATCAGCCTGCATTTTTTTTCAAAAATTCACCAAATTTTTTTTAAATCAATTTTTATTTATTTTTGCTGTGTTGGGTCTTCGTTTCTGTGCGAGGGCTTTCTCTAGTTGTGGCAAGCGGGGGCCACTCATCATTGCAGTGCGCGGGCCTCTCACTATCGCGGCCTCTCTTGTCGCGGAGCACAGGCTCCAGACGCGCAGGCTCAGTAGTTGTGGCTCACGGGCCTAGTTGCTCTGCGGCATGTGGGATCTTCCCAGACCAGGGCTCGAACCCATGTCCCCTGCATTGGCAGGCAGATTCCCAACCACTGCGCCACCAGGGAAGCCCTAGCCTGCATTTTAACACGGTCCATGGGTGATTTGTGTGCACCTTAATGTTTGAGGAGCACTGCTCTCTAATTCCCGCCTGTCTGGCCATATCCTCTCACTTCCACTATTCTGAACACTCAGTGCAGTTTGCTTTAATTTTTTACCCATGTGTCACGTGACCTTTAAAAAGTCAACACTGAAAGGCATACGTCCCTTGCATCCCTTCAATCCTACCTCCATTTCAATTCTTTAAACTCCTTGTATTACTTTTCCATTGCTGCTGTAATGATTTTTTGCCAATTTAGTGGCTTAAAACAACACACATGTATTCTCTCATAGTTCTGGAGGTCAGAAGTCAGACATGAGGATGAAGGGACTGAGGTCAGGGTGTCAGTAGGGCTGGTTCCTTCTGGAGGCTCGAGGGGAAATCAGTTCCTTGCCTCTTCCAGCGTCTCTGGGCTGCCACCATTCTTTGGCTCCTGGGCACGTGGATCACTTTAATCTTGACGTTTCATCCTCACCTCACCTTCTCTCCACATTGACCTTCTCGCCTTCCTCTCATAATGACCATTGTGATTATATATTGGTTCCACCTGGATCACACAGGCCCATATCCTAGTCTCCAGATCCTCAATTTCTGCAGAGTCCCTTTTGCCATATAAAGTATAACATTGACAACTTCCAGGGATTGGGACGCGGACATCTTTGGGGGCCCCTGTTCATCCCGCCACATTCCCTTAGCTGTGTCTTTTGTTATTTGGCTCTAAATATCTGTTAACGTGTGTATTGCTGTCTCTTGATTAATCAGTGTTAGATCTTATTCATTTCTTTCCCCCGTTCTCCCCATATAATCATTCAGTATTTCAAGGCTTTGCTTTATTATGACTCTGAAAATATTTTCTCACTGCCAAGCCAGTTATACTCTACATTTTTTTCTTTCAGAACTTTGAAAAAATTTCATTTTATTTTTGCATTTTCTTAGTTTCCTTTGAACATCTGATGGCCTTCCTTTAGCTTTTGTGACTGTTCTACAAAGTGCCTCTTGATGAAAATTTCCACACAATTTTCCACTTTGTGCCTGTCAGAGAACTTGTCAATTTCGGGTTTCTTTCCCTTCTGGAAATGTCCGTCCTCTCTTCCTCCTCCCTCCTGACTTAACCTGTGCTGGTTGTTCTTTTAAGCCTCCTACACAGCTGTGGTTCTGGGACTATCCTTTCACGGAATGATTCCCAACCTCATCTGCACATTGGAATCACCGGGGGGGGCGGGGGCTTTAAAGTTCCCTGATGCCTGGGTCAGAACCCCCTGAGCTCCTGCTGTATTGTGGCCTGGGCTTTAGGCTTTTAAAGCTCCCCAGGTAATTCTACTCTGCAGCCAAGGATGAGAATCACTGCTGTAACATCATCTGGGGAGTTGCTCTTGTTGCTTTTCTGTGTTGGGTTCCCTGATTTCTGGTTCTCTATTTTTCAAATGTATTTCTTTGTTTTGGTGGAGCATATTATTTAGTAGCTTGCCAAGAGAAGATGTATGTTCAAGCCCTTGCACGTCTGAAACTGTCTTTATTCAGCCCTCACACCTAGCTTGCAATTTTCTGTTAAGTATTTCAAATTGCAAATAATTTTCCTTTAGCGTTTTGAAGGCATTGCTGTTCTAACTTTGAGTTATTTGTTCCTGAGAAGCCCAAGGCCATCTGAATTTCAGTTCTTACATGAGGTCTTTTCTGTGCTTCCCCGGAAGTAATTTAATACCTCCTTTTTTCTGATATTCTGTAATTTCATATTGTGCCTTAGTGGGACGGTCATTTTTATTCATTTTAAGTCTGGAAACTTATCTCTAGTTTTAGATGATTTTCTTGTGTTATTTCTTCGATTTATTTCCCTTCATTTTCTCTTTATGGGATTCTTATTATTCAAATCTTAGGCCTCCTTGATTTATCTTCTTCTTTTTTGTAAAAATTTTTTCTCCTCTAATTTACCTTTGACTACTTTTTTCCCCTTACTTCCTGGCATACTGAGCTAGAAAAAACCCCAGTCCTTTCTCTCCTGAGTGTCTCCTTTACTCCTGCCCCACTGACACACACACACAACACTTCTGAGGCCAGGTGTGTGTGGTGTTTTCCCCACCAAGCAGTCCTGCAACACCAGCTGGGTGTCCTACCATTCAACTCAGTTCTGACACTCTCTGCCTGGTGATAGCGTCAGATTCCACAGGGTAAGGACTCAGTCCCACGAGACTGCTCCCCACTTCAGTTGCCAGTCGCAAGTGGTAGGTCCCCAGGGTACCCACAACTTCTGTCCAACCTGGCCACAAATCACAAGTTCCCACAACCTGCACCTGGGGTTTACTTAATTTACTAGAGCCACTCACAGAACTCATACTACTATATACTTACTTATGTTTACCAGTTTATTAAGGGGTGGATACAGATGAACAGCCAGATGAAGAGATACATAGGGTGAGGTCAGGGAGGGTCCCGAGTGCAGGAACTTCTGTCCCTGTGGAGTTGGGGTCTGGTCACCCTTCTGGTATATGGATATGTTCACCTACCTGACAGTACCCTGAACCCCCATGCCTCTGGGACTTTTATGGAGGCTTCCTCATGCAGGCATGATCAATTATTAATTCCATTTTCCTCTCTGGAGGATGGGGGTTTGAGACTGAAAATTACAAACTTCTAATCATGGCTCAGTCTTTCTGGTGACCAGCCCCCGTGCAGGAGTCATCCAGGAGCCCACATGGAGTTGCCTCAGTAGAACAAAAGATGCTCGTTATGCTTTAACCACTTAGGAAATTATGAGGATTTTAAGGAGCCCTGAGTCAGGGATGGGGTCAGAGACGAAATATTAGAACAAGAGATGCTCCTAAATCTCTTACCATTTAGGAAATTACAAAGGTTTTAGGACCTCTATGCCAGGAACTTGGGGCAGATATATGTGTGTGTATATATATATATACATATATATATGTATATATATGTATATATATATATATACACACACACACACACACATATATATATATAATCATTAGTCTCATTAATCTTTTTGTCTGGCTTCTACACTAGGCTATAAGCACTTGAGGTCTGGGGTCATGTCTGACCACAGTGCTTGTGCATAGGAGGCTGAAATATTGCTTACTGAATTAATATATTATAAGCATAGCTTGTGGGGGAGGATGACTAAAAGTGTATATTTTAGCTGAATAACAAAAAATTTATTATTAATATGTTAAATCAATATTTTATGATAGAAAAATAATGTGAATATGACATCGAAATTTCTGGGACTTAGAACTAAGAAAAATAGTGATCAAAAGTTTTTTTCCCCCTATTTTTGAACAGAAACTTCCTGTCCTGCCCAGGGATCACAGCAAGCATTAGGACTGCAAGTAACTTTGAACTCTTTGTAGTTGAGATGCCATGTGACTTCCTAGTTTCTGTGGCCTTTTCATTGACACTTTATGTGTCTAACCATTTTCTTTTCTGACTCAAAAACTAGGACCCATATTTTGATAAAAGAACAGCAAAGTGGTTAAAAGAAAGGTATACAAATAGGTTCCTCAATAAAGTCATCATATCTGCTTTAACTATCTTACTCCTCCTTTTAGTCCCTTGAATATAAGATGTGCCCCCGGCCCCCTTCCCACCTTTCAGATCTTGTATGGGATATTTGTGATAAAAACTAACCTTCTCTAATATAAAAAGAAGGGGTCATTGGAGAATGACTCCCCCTCCTTTATATCTTATCACAGTCCCCTTGTTTTCAGGATATGGATACAACAAAGTCCTAGGATATGTGTGCCTGTCTAACGTAGCAGGGTTTGGATATATGTGGGCTTTCTGAACACATCTGGAGCTCCACCTTCCTAATGGGCAGCGCTATAGCTGATACAGTTCAGAGAGCCTCGCTCCGTTTCTGGCAAGTGCTTCTTATTATTTGATGGAATATGGGTTTTATAGTGACAGAAATGGGGGAATGAATTAAGAAGCGCTTGAGAAAAATTATGGCAAGAGAAAAGGGGGGATCAGGCTACATAAACTTTATGGATTATTAGTCCAAAGAACTAGGCCTGAAATATGTCACCTGCTGCCATGATGCTGCTGGTAGTTTTATGAGAACAATGGATTTCCTACGCATTAGCTTATCAGGCTGGCCTCTCTGCCTTACAGAGGGTGGGCTACAAATCAATGTGAGGGAGAGAAAGTGACATGAACAGATAGGATACTTGAAGTCTCATAAATTCCAGCACACATCGTCTCTGCGCCCATGGGGGGAACACTGACGTGGAGGGTCACTGGGACTGAAGGACATCTTACCGTGTGTGCTGGCTCTTCCGAGGTTCCCCCTTGAGGTCCTAATTCAGCCAGAAATGATGGCTCCTGTGCTCCTGAACAGGCTTTGCTTCCCCTCTCAGGAAGAGAAGTGAACTTCAGGTACAGATTAGGGACGCAAAGACCTAGAGAGAAAGGCATCTCTGGGATTACATGGTATCAATCAGCAGCTGACATGCTGCTTAAAGGGATAGCTTTAATGGGCAGCAGACACGCCAGTGCTTCTGTAGTCAGTGTCACCATTGCTTGCCTCCGATATTTAACAGCTAGTCGGAATATTCTTGAAAAATATATTTAACTTTCCTCTGATTCAAACCCTTCTCATTAGAAAGAATAAACTATGTCGATTATCTCTGAGGGGATATTTTTAAAGCTTAATGAAACAAACATTTAGATCATCCTTTAAAATGTGCCGGATGACTGTGCTTATACTCACCTTCTTTTTGTATATCCCAAGGGGCATCTGCAGACATATGCATAAATCACTCAGTAAGCAACTGTATATGGAGAGCTTACTACATGCTTATAGCATGAGGTTAATTTGTTAGAACCAGACCCATGATAGGCAGACCAGTACATTGTTGTGATGCTTTTTTCCCATGATTTCTTTTTTTTTTTGCGGTACGCGGGCCTCTCACTGCTGTGGCCTCTCCCGTTGCGGAGCACAGGCGCCGGACGCGCAGGCCCAGCGGCCATGGCTCACGGGCCCAGCCGCTCCGCGGCATGTGGGATCTTCCCGGACCGGGGCACAAACCCATGTCCCCTGCATCGGCAGGCGGACTCTCAACTACTGCGCCACCAGGGAAGCCCCTTTCCCAGGATTTTTTTTCCTATACCATTACAGGCCAGAAGACAGGCTTATATGGGTTCTATAAGGGAAGGAACTAAAATATTGCAAAAGATGAAGGACGAACATGGCCAGAAGGTATTCAAAGACCCAATTAGCCACTGCTAATTATTTGCTTGGGGTACTAGATAATTTTGAAGGGTTTCGGAACAGAAATTCTTACATACATGAAAATTCCGGGAAAAAAAAAAACCCACAGGTGTTAAAAATGGTGAGATGTGAATGTGTTTTAAGAGTATGGTGGTGCGGTGGCTCCTTCTGGTCAAAACTCTCGTGATACTTAGCCTCATAGGGGCTACAGTGTGTCTGCTGTAGTCGGTGCCAGCATCTCATGGAGAAGATGATAGAACACTTGGGAACTTATGATCTACAAAACATAACCAATGCCACTGCCGTTTTTTAAACCAAAGATATATGATATTGCAAATAGTGTCCAGAGACTACTATAATGCATAACAAACAAAGCAGGCGTACAAAATCATGAAACTGGCTTAAATGTTCATCTAAAAATATACATAGAATGAAAAGTAAGGATACTCTACACATATACAAATATGTGAGGCATTCCAAACAAAACATAAAATTCCAAATAAAACGAGCAAGAGGAATCAGTGAAATGAATACAGAACCTCCTAAGAAAAGAACTTCAAGGGTAATCCTTATTAGAATATGAAATTTCTGGCATGTAACTAAAAACAGTGTTGAGACTTGATGGTCATACCTGCCTTTGATACGTAGGCTCAGTGGTGCCAGAGGCTCCTCAACAAGGGCTGGGAGTGATGGGGAAGATGGGAGTCAGCTCCAAGGGGCCACTTCATTTCAGGTCCTTTAAAAGAGCAAAATAAATTATTCAGCTAGTTGAAGACCATTATATTCCCCATCATTTTTATTTTCCAGCTTTTTTCTTGCTGTGTTTATGGTGATATCCTGTCATTTCTTCCAGAATATCTTTTTTTAAAAATAAATTTATTTTTTTATTTTTGGCTGTGCTGGGTCTTTGTTGCTGTGCGCGGGCTCTCTCTAGTTGTGGTGAGCAGGGGCTACTCTTCGTTGTGGTGCGCGGGCTTCTCATTGTGGTGACTTCTCTTGTTGTGAAGCACAGGCTTTAGGCGCGCGGGCTTCAGTAGTTGTGGCACATGGGCTCAGTAATTGTGGCTCGTGGGCTCCAGAGCACAGGCTCAGTAGTTGTGCACAGCACACGAGCTTAGCTGCTCCATGGCATGTGGGATCTTCCCGGGCCAGGGATCGAACCCATGTCCCCTATATTGGCAGGTGGATTCTTAACCACTGTGGCACCAGGGAAGCCCTCTTCCAGAATGTCTCTTAAATCTGTTTCTTCAATTATACAATTAACTGAATTCTAACTCCCATTCTGAGTTCCTCGATTTCGTTTAATTTGGTTTTTTTCCATTATGTCTTTGTTGCACAAGGTAACTTATTATAGCAATTGTGGGTGGAAATCATATTATGAAATATGTACTAATTGTCGTTGCTCTAATTTGACCCTTTTTTTTTTTTTTTTTTTTCCGTACGCGGGCCTCTC